>NW_027069910.1:569668-573122 GCF_002906115.3 Quercus suber | reverse complement strand
CTTTTGTGATTTACCATGTGTATTTTTTCGAACAGTATAAGTTTGTATGTCTGCCTCTTTTGCAGGGCTAGTATTCCTAGGTAAAGGAAGATTCTCAGGATGAAATCGATCATGTTTTGATATACCATGGGTAGTAGGTTCTTCATCAAATTTGGGTCTTGTCATGTCCTCAGGAACAACTGAATCTTTTGCATGCAGACTAGACCAGAAAGCACCAAGCTGCCCCCCACCTCCCCCTGCCCTAGAAGAAGGTTGTGATGTGTTCCTAGTTTGTTCTCCAGATGAAGGTGGGTGGCGGACTTCTCGAGGCACTGGATGTGCCTTATATGCAGGCTTGGAATACCTGTTACATCAGCCTCACTTCAATTGAAAGCAAACTCAAATATTTGTGGCCTTTCTTAATATCAATTTACAGTTATCCAAAATTAAATCTGCTCCAACAAAATCCATGTCAAGAATTTATGAAATGTTAAGTTTTCATAGAGTGTGACAACATTAGGATGTCCCTTAAGTGACTTCAACACTGAGATCTCCTTCATCACCAATTCCTCTAATTCCTCATCATTAAATATAATGTGCTTTAAAGCATACTGCTTTGACACATTCACAAGGTCCCGAGCTGAGTATACACAAGAGAAACCTCCCTCTGCAATGGCATTAATAGGCGCCTTTCTTTGCAATCAGGTTTGGGACTTCCAATGGATACAGAAAATGGATCAGACTTAGGTTTGGCATTTGACCCATCAAATGTTGATGGGTTTGATTTGGGCTCATCTTCAGTGGGCCAGCCTGTAACGCCCCAAGTAAAAAATAGAGTAAAAAAGAAAGACAAAAGTGAAGGTCTGATTTATTTTTTTTTGGGTGTAATGCCCACTTTCCCCACCTAATATCCACCGCTCATCTCATACTATCACTTTACAAATTAGCAAATTCTTCTTTTTCATTTTTAAAAATTATACTCTGCAAACATTTGAGAAGGCAATATAATGAGAAATGTAACCACTGATATTATAGAAATTAATCTTTAGAACATTTGTTGTTTTCTATCCTGCATACTTATGCTTCATCATATAGAAATTAATCTGTTCTGAGTTGTCACAGATAATTGTTGCATACAGTGACGGGGTTTCTGATGGAGATGCAATTTGATGATTGGTATGTTTCTTGTTTCAGCATTGAGAGCTTTCTCCAATAATTCAAGAACGTTATTGTCAGCTTCTATTACTTCTATTGTCTTATATGTGTTGTTCCTTAACCTAAATATCAATGTTCTTTCAGTTGCATTATTTCATTTTCTGTATTGCTACCCTAAAATCTGATGTTATAGAACTGATAATTGTGCTTATTTCTTTTTATAGACTATGATGCCCCTACTCAGCTTGTCAAGCCTCGTGAGCGCAACACCAGGTTGAGTTTATTATCACTCTTAGTAAGGCATGCTGTTCCTTCTTTTATTGGTTTGTCATTGCTGAACTATGATTTGTTTTTATTTTTATTTTTTTGGTTATTAGTATTATCTCACAAAATGTTCTGTTTTAATACATTTGGTAATATGCTATTCTGTATTTTTCTCAATCAACTTTCAACTTGATGTTATTCTTTTCCTTGGCTGCCAAATAGAGGTGAAGATTATTATCTGATTTTACAATTTTGTAGGGAACGATTCCTTAGTATTGTTGGAATAGACATTTTTTAAGTCTATGACTTCTTGGCGTGTGTGTGTTTGTAAAAGCTGATTATGAAAATCCAGGTAGTAGCAAGTTGATCAAGATGTTGGTTTCATGTAATGGTGTCTGTAAGATTTTCTTTTCACAAGCCTATAACAGACTGACAGAGATTTATATTTACTTTGATTTAGAATTTTTCTGAATTTGCGAAATTTAAAGAACTCTAAAAATTTTCAAATTAAGATCTTTTGAACGAACATACCATAATAGATCTTTCCCAATTTTCAAAGATTTATTTCTTATATAAAGAAATGACAACCATGATGAAAGGCAAAATTACCAAACTCTGGACATTGAGGACTAAAGCTGCTTCTCTTCACTAAATGAAATTCTTTAGGAATTTAAAAGTTATCCTACTTTGAACATGATTGCAGTAAAATTCATCTATAAATGAAAATTCACAGAGTTTCCTTTTAAAATTTTCTTTCAGGTCTTGACTACTATGTTTGATAACCATAAGGGCAATCCTCAAATAATTGGTGACATATTTGCATCACTTGGAATGAAGGTCCCTGATGGCAAAAATGGCCCTTATGTGGGACATCTTTTTTTTGTCATTAGTTCTTGGTATGTAAGACTTGGTATTAGTGGCAAAAGATATATTTCTTACTATATTTAGCCATAATTATTAATTAATGTATATTTGAAGGTACAAGGAGGCTGAAAAATCATTATAGATGAATCATTACAGTTTTGTTAATAAGTTGAACAAAATGGTCAAACTCACCCTTTCATTTTTCTTTATAAAGATGATTGTTGTTAACTTCCTGCTAGACTCATCTTCTTGCTGGACTTCAAAGACTTTCTTTTTCCTTTTCCTCTTTTTACTAATATAATATAATTGAAGCTTATTCTTCAAAATGTATAGCACAAGATTCAAGGTTATATATAGCACAAGGTTCATGTGGGGGAGCATGAGGTCTTGGCATGTTTGTTGTTTTACTGATGCCTTTTCTTTCATACGTGGTTTGTCTCTCTATTTTTAATCTTTAACTCGTTGTGATAAAGAAAGCTTTGCCATTGACTCATTATTAGTTTGAGTAGATTGATCTTTGTGATACGATGCTACTAATTTGATTTTTAATATTTCAAAATGTATATGTTTCTTTACTCTAACTATTAAATTAATTTACTTTTTCTTTATAATATATGTACAACATTCTCCAAAACCATCTTAATAAAACATAACAATATTATCCGTGCATTGCACAAGCAACTTATTAGTTATATTTTAATAAATGGTGAAAATAAATATTGAATCAAGCGTAGGGATATATTTGAAAAAGAGTATTTTCTTTTTCTTTTTCTATTTGATCAGATGAAAAAGAGTAGTTAAATACAAAAAGTGGAGGTTAATATAAAGTTGAATCTCTTAGTAAATATTAATTATGTTACATAAAACTTGTCTTGACCTATTCATAGTGGCCTTAGTCCTTATTAGATATTGGTTGATGGCTGTTGAGGTACAATTTATTTCTCATGCCAATTGTCGCAATCCTATTTAATCACATTTATTTATTCACCTAAAAATACAAAAATATCAACCATAAATTACTTCGGGCCTTCATGAATATTTCTCATCCCATTGGCTCATAAATATTTCCTATCTCATTATCGCAATTCAAACCAACGATAAAGATGAAAAATGAAGAAATAAAATCTCTCTCTCTCTCTCTCTCTCTCTCTCTCTCTCTCTCTCTCTCTCTCTCTCTCTCTCTCTCTCTCTC
>NW_027069910.1:305989-567997 GCF_002906115.3 Quercus suber | reverse complement strand
CAAACATTGTGTTGGTTTAATTCAAAGAGAGAAAGAAAGTAGACTGGCACAACTTTTGAGGAGAACAGTGTAGTTGTGGAAATTTCCAACAAATTCTTTGCCCCGCTCTGAGAGAGGAAGAGGACAAACAACTCTGACATTGTGTACGAAATTTCAAACCCTTCGTTTGATGTTTTAGGAGCAGATTACAGATCATGTGCATGTAGAAAATTTCCCAGAAACCTTCCTTAAGAGCATAAAGAGGACAAACAAGTTCTTATTATATTGCTTTGTGACAAGTTTTTTTTTTTTTTTTTACTGAATATTGTGACCCATTCATTATAAGGTTCTTTTTACATTGCTTTTCACAAGCTTTTTAAGTGAATTTTACATTACTTTTTGACCAGCTATAAAGGTTTTTATTTTACATTACTTTTTTACTAGTAATAACAGTTTACATGAATTAATAAAGAGTTAAATAAATCTTAACTCAAACTCAACTTGGTTCCATATAAGATAGAAAATTAAATGATCTTAGAATTTTAATAATCAGCTTGATTCAGTTTAGCACAATTACAACCTATCTCACAAAACCGAGAATACTTTATTATTGCCCATGTTATTCAAACAAATTTAAACATATTTTGAGGAGGACCTGAGTTTTAAGTTTCAAGAAGTGAAAATCACAACCACCCTGTCATTTTTCTTAGGATATATATATGGTGAAATTACCAATTCAAAAAATTCTCCCACAAAAGTTGGCATACACCTTGTATTTAGCTTATGTTTGGATAGCAACCACATCCAGCATTTTTGCTACGCTTCAGGTTTTAGTAATATATAGATATAAATATAAACTAGATGATATCTCACGCGATACACGAATATTTTATAATTTTATTTTGAAATAGTTTCTTGCTATTCTTTAAGACCTATATATAACCTTGGACCTTGTGCTACGCATTTTGAAGAATTAGCTTCAATTATATTATTCTAGGCTTTGGAATCGTAAAAACTCTTGTTAGTTGATTGGGATTTTGTGCCAAAGTTTCGAGTCTAAGAGAAAAACATGATCTCCTTTTTGTGGGCTGTTGGTGAGTATTTATATTTAGTTTTGGGAGATGCTTGTGACCGGTTTTTGGTTGAGAGGAGAAAATCTTTTAAGGGTGTGGGGTTAGGAATTGTCCCCTTAAGCCCCTAGCCTCACTCATGTTTGAGGGAATAGTCAAGTATCGAGACGCTTTGCACGCCTATGTTCATAAAAGAAAAAAAGAAAAAACATACTACTTGAATTTGTTATACTAATTTGAATGTGAATTGAATATTTTTTTTGTCTAGGGGTGAGCCTCTTGACTTTTTAAATTTCTCCCCTTTATTTTTATAAATTCAATAGAATTGCCTCTCTTCATTTTTTTTTTTTTTGCTTTTAATATCTACTTTTTCCCAACATATATAACAAAAGTTTTTCATTTTTGTTTTATAATATACTTTATATATAAATAATATATATATATATATATATATATATATATATATTCCTTTTTTCTTTTCAATTTCATGAATAATTGAATTTAGAATATCTAACTGGCCACTTTAAAAATATTATAGAATTTTTTATGAAAAAACTGTTTTCATTATATTTTTGTTTTAAAAATAATAGAAGACAAAAAATAAAGTTTTTTTTTTTTTGAGTAAAGACAAAAAATAAAGTTTGTGACTGTAGATAAATTTTTTATTTTTTTTTTTAGAAACAGACTCTAGATAAAGCAAATCGGTTAGGTGAAGGTAAAATTAAGGGGCATTTTGGTTTGGTTGCAAAATAACTTCATCTTTCCTTCAAAGCTGACAGTCTGACCCACGCCTAACACTCACATCCAATTTTTTCCTACTCCCAAAAACATTAGTATTTTAATGTAATTTTATGAGTAACTTTTAGGTACAGAGTATAGAGAATGATTTTTTTTTTTTTTTGTCATATTTATGGTGAGGTCTATTCATTAAATTCATGGTAAAATCTATCATAAATATGAAAGAAAAAAGCCCTATTTTTTCGTATTTCGAAAGTAACTAAAAATTTTCCGTAATTTTATACCAAATTAATAGGTGCTGCACAGCAACACGTTAACAAGACCCATAAATACATTTACCATTCATCGTAATTTTCTAGACAGGGCCACATGGGGATGCATATTTATTATGATAGGATGGGACAGGGGCCACAGGGCCGAGTGGGGATGCATATTTATTATGATAGGACAGGGACCATGCATTTGTTATGATAGCATTGATAGGCATGATGTTCATGTATTCATACTTCTTAATTAGATTTTAATGCAATCCTATTCTTGGTGAGGGTTAGGTGAGCACTTGTGTCTTTCGAGTTGACAAGCCCGTTCGATTCCAACAATACAGTCAATGGCTCTACCAACTTTCATGGAACCGAAACCAATGTCAAGATATCGGGGGAACCTTGTCACGTTTGAGAACATTTTTATCGTAATATTTTCGTAATTAATGAGGCGTTTGTTTTTTATAAGATAAAATAAAATATTAAACTATCGTATTGAAACTAATTACAATTTAAAATAAATATATTGTGAAAAGTTATAACATTTTTAGTATTGTCATAATATTTTTACTATTTTTGAGATGTCAGTTGCATATAGATAAAATAAAATAAAAACAAGATATATCATATGAGGATGTACCAGAACTTAAAATAAATGTATTGTTAAAATGTAACATTTTATTGTTGATATATATGTGTGTGTGTAATTTTGAAAAGAATGATACAACCAAAAAAAAAAAGAGTGGAAAAAAAACCGATTTAAAAAATTAATTTTTTTGTTTTGTATTCTCTAATTTCAAAATACGATGTGGCAACAAAAAAGGACAATCTCGAATTTTCCATTTATTTTTTTATCTTTCCTTTTAAAGATTTTATATATAAAAATTTGGTAATTATGTGTAAAAATATGTTTTAAAGAGAAAAGATTATAATATTATGTGTGTGTTATAAGAGCGAGAAAAAAAATGTAAATTTTGAGATTTTTCTCATTTAATTACATATTCAAACACTCATTTATTTAGGAGTATTTTTAAGAAGGCTAAATATTCTATAATTAGATGAATATAAATAAGCAATAACTTGAAAATGCTAATGCTCTTGTAGAGAATAAAAGCTGAGGGGGGTTTTGAAAAACTACGTACTAAATCTTTTGCTTTATTTTTCTTTTTCTTTTTCTTTTTTCCTTTTTCATGTAATTGCTCTTGCATCTTTTGGTACGTGACAAGGACATATAGCAGAATTCCGAAACTGTTAAGTTTTAATTTGTAGTTATGTGAAACAGTGTAAATTTTAATTTGTGCCAGTACAATCTGCCGATTTCGATGGAGTTGCATTAATGTTGTGACAGTGTACTCTACCGCTTATTCTAAAAAAAAAAAAGAACAAAGAACAAACAAAGTTTCTTTCCAAACTAATTTGAAGAGAAATTTTTTAAATTTTTTGTATATTTCGTTTTGGGAAATAAATTTTGAAAATCTAACTGTTGAATTTCATATTTCTTATATTCTTAATATGCATATCAAATTTCGTTCAAATCGGATATTATTTACTATTTGATCAATTAACTTATATTTTATATACAACTTTAGATTACAAAAACTTGAAATTATAACATTTATTTAATGACATAGCAATTGATCTTTGATTTTCTTAAAATTTTTGTAAGCATTAAGGATATAGTAAGAACATGCAATCTAACTGTTAGATTTTCAAAATTCACACTCAATATAAATATATATGATGAGTTTGTAAGGATTCTAACCCGAATCTCTTCTTTTTTCCATAAAACAATGTTAATGTGAGAATCTCAATCCTCTGCGAAACATTGTGTTGTGTTAATTCAAAGAGAGAAAGAGAGTAGACTGGCACAACTTTTGAGGAGAACAGTGTAGTTGTGAAAATTTCCAACCAATTCTTTGCCCCGCCAAGTACTCTGAGAGAGGGAGAGGACAAACAAGTCTGGCATGGTGTATGAAATTTCCAACCCTTCGTTTGACATTTTAGGAGTAGATTGCAGTTCACGCGTATGTAGAAAATTTCCCAAAAGCCTTCGTTAGAGCATAAAAGAGGACAAACAACTTCTTATAACATTGCTTTGTGACCAGTTTTTTTCTTTTTGCTGAATATTGTGACCCATTCATTATAAAGTTCTTTTTACATTGCTCTTCACAAGCTTTTTAAGTGAATTTTACATTACTTTTTGACCAGCTATAAAGGTTTTTATTTTACATTACTTTTTAACTAGTAATATCGGTTTACATCATTTAATAAAGAGTTAAATAAATCTTAACTCAAACTCAACTTGGGTTCCATATAAGATAGGAAATTAAATGATCTTAGAATTTTAATAATCAGCTTGATTCAGTTTAGCACAATTACAACCTATCTCACAAAACCCGAGAATACTTTATTATTGCCCATGTTATTCAAACAAATTTAAACATATTTTGAGGTTCTTAGAATTTTAAACAAATTTAAACATATTCAAAAAAATTTATTGTCCACAAAACATTTAAACTAGCAACTATGTACTTTTGTTTTCTCTATGGTTTCTTTTTCCTTTTCCTCTTTTTACTAATAGAATATAATTGAAGCTAATTCTTCAAAATGCATAGCACAAGGTTTAAGGTTATATATAGGTCATAAAGAATAGCAAGAAAAAATTTCAAAATAAAATTATAAAGTATTTGTGTATCGCGTGAGATATCATCTAGTCTATATTTATATCTATATATTACTAAAAGCTGAAGTGTAGCATTTATTGCTGCTGAGCTCCTGCTGCACCACCTCATCACCACATAATTATTGTTTTTTTATTCCTATTTTTTTTTTTACAAAAAAAAAAAATAAATAGATTATTGACTTTACATATTCGTCTTTGTTGGTTTTAACACCTATGTATATTTCATTTTTTATTTCCAATTTCCTATAATTAACCTGATGTACAATGCTATATCATTATATTTTTTAGGACTATATTTTAATTTTAGTTTTACTCAAAAAATTTTATGAAAATATTGTCGACGTAACACTTCTCTTAAAATTAAGCCTTTTAATCTTCTATCATAGTCTTTAAAACAATATTTTGGATATTGTCAAAGAGTCTTGCCCAGGTCCAACCAAGTTGGAGATCAACCCGAAAACTTAGTTCCAAGGTAAGGTGTAATGCTATCTAGCGGTTGTTTAATTTTCATATAGATTTATGTCATGAAAAAAGAATAACTAGTTCTACTTTGGTTGACAAAGGGATTCCTTTAAGCATCTTAAGGAAGTGATTGATGATTAAAAATATTGGTATTAATTTTTTTAAGAGAATTATAAAATTTTTATTCATAAGATGAAATCAATACATCATGAGAAATAGCTTGCTCTATAAAACTTGGATGGTCCTCCATCCATGTTACATAATTTGAGATGTCTCTTGCATCAACATGGAACCCTAACAAAAAAAATCCATTATCAATAATAAAATTGTCACATATACTCACTAACTGTCAGAAACATAAATTAAACCAAATCCTTAGCACACTGAAAGATGCTCTCATACTAACGCATAATCCAAAACTTTGTTTTTTGTCCCTCACACACGCCAAGTGCTACAATATCAAACCCTTAACCTTGCTTTTTAAGTTCCTCACACATACCAAATGCTACAACATCAAACCCTTGTAGTGCCACTGCCTATATCTAATGAGTCCATTTTCGAACACAACAATTTCTATACTTAATTTCACAACTTACTAAGTTGTGTGATTGTGAGCGATTTATGTAAAGTGATGGGTCGTACAAAGCAAAAAATGTATGTCCACCACTCACAATCGCATAACTTAGCGAATTATAAAATTGGACATATGATTGGCTATATCCCTACAATTATTATTATATAATACTTTTGATACTTCTGATAATACTTTTGGTGAAACTAAGAATAACTTAATGGACAATGAATATGAAATAATAAGTCCACATAGGCAGACTCCATTCCCTTGGCACATGAGGGTGGATCTCTATATGGGACTCATGATTTGAGCTCGCTCTTCTCGTGAAAGGGGGATGAGCCTGTTGAGTGCCAATAATTTCTTGAGATGATGGCAAGAGAAAAGCAATAAGCCAATAAGTGCAATTTGTGTGCACATTGTTCAGCCAACTTATTTAAAGGAGGGACAAAAAATTAATTTTAAGCAAATAAGATGAGTTAGAAACAAGCTTAGTTTAGCATCTTTTTTAGATCCGCTTATTTTACTGAAACTGAAATTTTTTTGCTAAAAGTACTGTAAATAAAGATAAACGTTAACTGAAATAGTACAGTGGGACTCAAAAATAGTATATGTACAGCCTCGTGATGCCCAAGCCCATTTGGGCCTTAATTTCTAGCACAGTAATGTGGCCCATGGGCCCAATCTTTTTCCACCCAAAATACAAGTCCAAGCCCACACAAACTGCAAGCCCCGGGCTTCATCACCCAATTCTTGCTCGGGGAACCATGCCGAACAAGGAAGGAAGAATAATGACCGGACGTACCATCGGTAGCATACCCGGCTGCGCTCGGGGAGCCTTAGCCGAGCATGGCTGTTGGAGTGGGAACCAAGTTCCAAGGCCACTCTCACCCCACTCCGCTCTCACCTACCCACCCACGTAAAGTTGATGATATTAGACCTTCCATTACACTAACCAGGAATGTAATCATGGCCTCTCCACTAGCTTAGAGCTATAAATATGAGAGATTGGGGGAAGGAAAGGGGATTGGAAAAATTTGGGGTAAAAGAAACAGAGAGTGAAGGGAGAAGAAAGGCTTTGAAGAAAGGGAGAAGCAGCCAGAAGGAGAGAGAAAAGTGATCTCATTGAGTCTCCTTGCCAAGAATGACCCAGCGTAGGAAACCCAAATCCATCATACAAGTAAGTTGTGAGTCCAAGGGAGGCCTAGCCCATTAGCCTCATTTTCGGTGTGCACAGTACCAAAAAGTGCATGGATCCAATGATTAGTAGCAAAAATAAGCTGAATAGTGAAATAAGTTAGCTTTTTAATTTGGAGCCAAACGCACAAGCATCAAGAGCCAATGTAGAAAATTTCACGTGAATTATCCAAAAAGAATATAAAATGTAAAGTGTTTATTAAACAGAGCAGGGCTTCCATCTTATGCACACGAGACAAGACTAGCACGTAGCTATATTTTATGCTAGGTGTTAGTCCTGTGTCATCTCTAACGTACAAAAAGACTAGAGGGGAGCCAAACTCCATTGAATAAGATGATTTACAAACAAACATAAGAAAATCTAGAATCACAATTTTTTTATAATCACAACTTTGATGTAGTAATCTGTGAATAGTGAAGAAAAAATAATGATCATCCATGTGGAAGTGATAGGCAACAGCTCTCAATTTATCATATTAAAATTTTGGCAAAGTTGTGACCAAAAAAAAAAAATTTGTGGTCCTAAAACTGCTGAACATGCAGAGACAAAATTAGGATATTAATTAACTTGTGTAACTTTAAAAAATATATATATATATATATATATATCAACAAGAAAATTGATCAAGCTACTACTAATTTTACAAATGGTAAACTTTAGATGTCGTTACTTAAATGATACATATGGTTCCCCAATAAAATTCATACATTAAGTTATATTGAAATTAATTGCCTCTGAAAAATATAGCGATGTTTGTATTTTATTAGTAGATACTTGAATTTAATTGGGGAACATACTTAATTTTTGCTCATTAATTAAAAACATTACAAATTGATATGGCAATAAACATGATTACTACCACATCAATAACATAATAAATAAATTAAAAAAAACCAAACCTACTTCCAACTTTATTACAAAATAATGTGACAATAAATATAATTGTCATTACATCAACAATATAATACTTTTTTTATTATGTTTTAAAAATTGATACATCTGTTTTGTAAATCCTATATTTTAAAATTTATAGTAGTTGTAGCATTATTCTAAATAAATTTCTTTGACCAATCAATTAAAGAAAATACATCCCATAAAAATAATAAATAATTAAAAGAAAAAACACAAAATAACTTTGTGATTATTTGTATTTTTATTTTGAAAAAGCCAAATATTATAGTTATATTTCATATAAATTACCAAACAAATAAAAAAATTTCTATATATTATCTATTTATCTATTTAATATTATGGAATTAAAAAACTGATTAATATTACCAAGGATAAATAATTAAAAAAGTCAGTTTTAACTTTGGATCACAAACAACTTAACAACAAAAGTCATTTGAATAAAGGAAAAAAAAAAAAAAAACCAATTCTAAAAATACCAAAGGAAAAAAAATTAATAATTAAAAACAACACACCTTACTGGCATATTTGGTCTTACAAACAGTCACATAAATGTGACGACTAACTTTTTTTTTCTTTTTCTTTTTCTTTTTTTTATTGGGTTCTTTCACATATTTTTTAAATAGAAAATTCTTTAAACTCTCCTTGTCTCTTTTTATTTATTTATTCAATATGAATTTTAAAAATTTAATTGTTAAATTTCATGTTTTTTATGTTCTTAACATACATATTAAATTTCGTTTTAATTAGGTTTTATTTATTATTCGATCAATAAACTTTTTTTTATGTATAATTCTTTACCACAAAAGCTTAAAATCAAAATATGACATTATTGACACAGTTATTGATCTTTGATATTTTTAAAATNTCTCCAAAATAAAGAAACAAGAAATAATCAAGGGGGCCATGGGTCCAAGGCCCCTTAGTGTAGCTGTGGGTCCGTCGCTGCAAACAAAGCTTAGCCACAAGCACATAGTTAGCAAGAGACAAGGTAGACAAGTGCATGTAAAGTTCTTAAAAAGAAGACAAAGTGAAAACTGTTTTATAACATTAATATTTTTAAATACTGAAAATTGAACAATAATATCTAAATAATGTTACCAAGTAGGCTAATATCTTCAAAATTCACATCTCACCAAAAAAAAACTAAGAGATAGGTTTAGAAAAAACTTTTATATATATATATATTATTTTTCAGGGGAATAACTTTATATTTTCGGAGAATATAAATAATAAATCCTCCCTCCAAAATAAAGAAACAAGGAATTCAAGGAGGGCCATGGGCCCAAGGCCCCTTAGTGTAGCTGTGGGTCCGTCGCTGCAAACAAAGCTTAGCGACAAGCGCATAGTCAGCAAGGAACGATGTAGACAAGTGCATGTAAAGTTCCTAAAAAGAAGATAGAGTGAAAACTGTTTGATTGCATAATGCCAAAAATGGTCAAAAGTTACAATAATGCAAGGCTGAAAAGTATTCAAGCGTGAAGGTGAAGTTGGGCCTGACCTTCATAGATTAAGGTTAATATTGGATCAAATTAAAACTACCTGGATTAATTAAAAGGTGTCACAACTTCTAGCTTAGATCAACCCATAAGTTTTTCTCTCTTAAACTTTAAGATAGATTAATGGGTTAATCGATTAAAATATAAAAATAGATTAAAAAAAGATCAAATATAATTCTAAATAATGGCATCCAGCTGGAGGAGTCTGCTAAAGGAGAAAATACACAGTGTACTATCAAGAGACAAAGAAATAAAGGAGCAATTCATTGAAAGATGACAATTGACAAGAGATAGATTAGAGCAGAAAGTGCCCCATGCACGGTGCACTATCAAGAGACAACGAAATAAAGGAGCAATTTCTTGGAAGATGACTAGAGATAGAGCCGAAAGTGTCACAAGCATGTCGACTGACCAAAGCCTGTCAAGTTGTTGACTGCGGATGTACCCAATCAAAAAGATCTTGATGACTTATTTAACTATGAAAAAAAATTGAGTTTTATGGAACTAACTTCTCACGGTGAAAGTAGTCGAATATTATGTTTTAGCAAAATTTATAGTAAATTAACATTGTTTTGAAAATATTTAACAATTTATTATTATTTTTTTTTAAGAATCTTAACGGTGTAATCGGCATATGGTTTAATAGCCACGATTTATTTCTTACACTAAAATAGATTAGCATTGCCCATTCCGAAAATGGTTTCAAGGCATGGAATAAAGGCTCCTATGTGGATGCTCTTAGGAAACGTTATCTAGTTTGATTTCAATGTACACCTTGGGTTTTCTTCTCTATAAGGATTTTTCTTACAAATTACTGTTTACTGATTGAGTCTATATGGTAGCTGTAGGTGATAATATTTGTCCCTGCATTCCCATGAGTATTTCAAACTTGCCAGGAAACACACACGAAAGAGGGGGCTGGGGAAGACTTGACTCAACATCCTGAGGCACGGCTCTTCGTAGACTTGACTCAACCTTTTCTCTGCTAAAGTACTACATCGAAATTTTTGAATCATAACGACCAAGACTATCTACCTCTCAAGAAAATGAGTATCAAAAACTAGAAATGGCTTGATTCAGTGTCAGGCTAACTAGGAAATCCTGATTGGTTTTGCTTGCAATCGTGAATCACAAGGACCGAAACTTAAGCATTGATTAAGTTACACTTGTGTATTCTTTTAATTTCATACTGCATATGTTAAAACCACTAATGTCAAGCCATTAAGTCATTCCAACATAAATAACAAGTAGGAAAGAAAAAAGATACTCGACTGTACTAAGATCGAGTATTATAAAAAGATACTCGATTTCACTAATATCGAGTACTACAATATTTTTTTTAGTTCCACAAGTTCTAAGTTAGTAGTGTTACACTAACGACTCACTAGAAATTGAAGTACTAAAAAAGTGATAAATTATTAAATATTTTTAAAACAGTGCTAATTTACCACAAATTTTATCAAAACATGATATTTGGCTATCTTTACCAGGTTCCCTCGATACCTTGACATCGGTTTCAGTTCCATGAAACTTGGTAGGGCATTGACTGTATTGTTGGAATCCAACAGGCTTGTCAACTTGGAAGACACAAAGTGCTCACCTAAACCTAACCAAGAGTAGGATTGCATTAAAATCTAATTAAGAAGTCTGAATACATGAACATCATGCCTATCATAACAAATGCATCGCCTGTCCTATCCTATCATAATAAATACACATCCCACTCGGCCTATCCTATCCTACAATAATAAATATGCATCCCCATGTGGCCCTGTTCAGAAAATTACGATGAGAAGGTAAATGTATTTATGGGTCTTGTTAACGTTGTGAGTCTCATTATAAATTTAATTTATAATTTTTTATTATAAATTTATAGTAAAATTACACTTTAGTGCCTATTTCAATCCCTAAAAATAGAAAATTATTTATATTTTGGTCATTGTCATCAACCTACTAACTGAAAAGACTTATATGGTAGACAAAGTGCGTTGTTGCACAATAAATACTGGTGTAGCTATTAGAACAAGAGAGATGCTACGTCTACAATATTTTTACAACAAATCACAGGTGGTTAGTTGTTAATGGTTCAAATTTGAATTTAATACTAAGATTACTTTTTTGCTTCAACAATAGCAACTAGTAACAACCTGTTACTTAAGATTTGTTGTAAAAATATTGTTAAAATATTGTGGACATATTATTTTTTATTAGGATAATATTTAAAAAAATTATTTTTTATTAGAATAATCGCCTAACTTTTTTTTTTTTTTTTTTTTAATTTTTTTATTGGGTTCTTTCACATATTTTTTGAACAGGAAATTCTTTAAACTCTCCTTGTCTCTTTTTATTTATTTATTAAATATGAATTTTAAAAATTTAATCGTTAAATTGCATGTTCTTTATATTCTTAACATGCATATCAAATTTCGTTTTAATCGGGTTTTATTTATTATTTGATCAATAAACTTATTTTTTATGCATAATTCTTTACCACAAAAGCTTAAAATCAAAATATGACATTATTGACATAGTTATTGATTTTTGATATTTTTGAAATTTTACAAGCAAAAAGAATAACAAGCACATGTAATCTAATCATAAAGACTGTTTGGTACCCGCTTTTAAACAAAAGTTTACATTGTTTAAACGACAATAATACTTTTGATACGTATTTTCATAACACTCAAACACGTATTTTTATAACATTAAAAATTGAATAATAATATTTAAACAATGTTACCAAGTAAGCCATATTTTCAAAATTCACATCTCACCAGAAGGATAAGAGATGGGTTTAAAAAAAACTTATATATATATATATATATATTATTTTTCAGGGGAATAACTTCAAATTTTTGGAGAATATAAATAATAAATCCTCTCTCGAAAATAAAGAAACAAGAAATTCAAGGGGGGCCATGTGCCCAAGGCCCCTTGGTCTAGCTGTGGGTCCGTCGCTGCAAACAAGCTTAGCCACAAGCGCATGCTCAGCAAGAGACGATGTAGACAAGTGCATGTAAAGTTCTTAAAAAGAAGATAAAGCGAAAACTGTTTGATTGCATAATGCCAAAAATGGTCAAAAGTTACAATAATGCAAGGCTGAAAAGTATTCAAGCGTGAAGGTGAAGTTGGGTCCGACCTTCATAGATTAAGGTCAATATTGGATCAAATTAAAACTACCTGGATTAATTAAAAGGTGTCACAACTTCTAGCTTAGATCAACCCATAAGTTTTCCTCTCTTAAACTTTAAGATAGATTAATGGGTTAATCGATTAATATATAAAAATAGATTAAAAAAAGATCAAATATAATTCTAAATAATGGCATCCAGCTGGAGGAGTCTGCTAAAGGAGAAAATACACAGTGTACTATCAAGAGACAAAGAAATAAAGAAGCAATTTATAGGAAGATGACAATTGACAAGAGATAGATTAGAGTAGAAAGTGCCCCATGCACGGTGTACTATCAAGAGACAGCGAAATAAAGGAGCAATTTCTTGGAAGATGACTAGAGATAGAGCCGAAAGTGTCACAAGCATGTCGATTGACCAAAGCCTGTCAAGTTGTTGACTCCGAATGTACCCAATCCAGAAGTTCTTGATGACTTATTTAACTATGAAAAAAATTGAGTTTTATGGAACTAACTTCTCATGATGGAAGTAGTCAAATATTAGGTTTTAGCAAAATTTATAACAAATTAACATTGTTTTAAAAATATTTAGTAATTTATCACTTTTTTTTTTTAAGAATCTAAATGGTGTAATCGGCAAATGTTTTCAAAGCCACGATTTATTTCTTACACTAAAATAGATTAGCATTGCCCATTCAGAAAATGGTTTCTAGGCATGGAATAAAGGCTCCTTAGGAAACGTAATCTAGTTTGATTTCAATGTACACCTTTGGTTTTCTTCTCTAAGGATTTTTCCTACAAATTACTGTTTACTAATTGAGTGAGTCTATGTGGTAGCTGTAGGTGATAATATTTGTCCCTGCATTCCCATGAGTATTTCAAACTTGCCAGGAAACACACACGAAAGAGGGGGCTAGGAAGACTTAACTCAACCTTGTGAGGCACGGGTCTTCGTAGTCCAGTCATTTTTCTCTGCTAAAGTACTACACTGAAATTTTTGAATCATAACGACCAAGACTATCTTCCTCTCAAGAAAATGAGTATCAAAGACTAGAAATGGCTTGATTCAATGTCAGGCTGACTAGGAAATCCTCATTAGGATAATATTAAAAAAAATTATTTGACATTTAAAAATTACCACATCAGCATATAAATTAGTAAAAAAAAAAAAATAATGTATCAAAAACCAAAATAAATAATTAAAAAACTAAAATAATTCTAGTATCTCTTAAATAATAAAAAACTGAAGAATTTTGATTTTTTAAAACTAAAATAATTCAAAAAAACAAAAAAAAATAAATTTTAGTTGAAATTTTTCCCAAAAACAATAAATTTAGTTGTATTTGTAATTTGCCCCAAAAATAAATAATTTTTTTTTTCAAACAAGTTTTCTCTCTCTCTCAAACCCGTTGGAGCCCCCGGATTTGTCTCTCTATCTCTCTCTCAAAACCGGTAGAGCTCCTGGATTTGTCTCTCTGTCAATCAAGCCTTAACATGATTTAAAGTTACTGGAAAAGCTGTATAAGATTCCGTGGAAGAGGGATATCTACATGTTTCACATAGATTAATTGACCACAATGACCCCGGTATGGTTCGTTGAAGGTTCAAAGAGTTATTTTGGGCTTTACCCAGAAACTTCCATGACAGTGCGATTAATGAAAAATTATTGTATCAATCTCAGCATCCAAAAACATTCTAATTTCAAAGAGAGAGAGACCGACAGAGAGGAGAAGACGGGCACAACTTTTGAGAAGCAAATTGCATAATAATGCTACGTAACGGGAAAGTTTCTATCCCGAATTTTTTTTTTTTCACCAAAACAGTGTTAATGTCAGATAATCTCAACCCTCATATGGTGTTGTGTTAATTCAAAGAGAAAAAGAGAATAGACTGACACAATTTCTGTGAAGAACAGTATAATTGTGGAAATTTTCAATCGATTATTTTCCCTACCAAGCACTCTGAGAGAGGGAGAGGACAAATAAGTTTGGCATGGCGTATGGAATTTTCAACTTTTTTTTTTTTTTTTTAATGTTTTAAGAGTAGATTGCAGATCACGCATATGTAAAAATTTTTCCAAAAACCTTCGTTAGAGCATAAAAGAAAACAAACAACTTCTTATCATATTACTTTGTGACCAACTTTTTTCTTTTTGCTTAATATTGTGAACCATTCATCATTCATTATAAAAAAAATTTTACATTACTTTTCGCAAACTTTTTAAGTAAATTTTACATTACTTTTTGATTAGCTATAAAGATTTTTATTTTACGTTACTTTTTTACTAGCAATGACCCCGGTATGGTTCAATGAAAGTTCAAAGAGTTATTTTGGGCTTTACTCAGAAACTTCCAGGATATTGTAATTCTATGTAAAATGCGTGTCACTTTCTGAAAGTGAGACTATATATTAAAGTCTCGCCTCTTTCATTCATTCACTCACCCTCAATTCCTAATTCGTCTTTCACTTTCCTCACTTTCTATATTGACACTGCTTTCACAGCTTTCTTTCTCCTCCTCCATTCAACTTTTTTCAACTCTCTGCTCGTGAATCCCAATGGCCTCATCTCACCAACCCAAGGACTTTGATGTTTTCTTGAGTTTCCGAGGTGAAGATACTCGCCGTGGTTTTGTAAGCCATTTATATAAGGCTTTGGATCAACATGGTATTCAAACCTTCATTGATGATAATCTCCATAGGGGAGAAAACATTTCTGAAGAGCTTCTCAAAACCATTGAAAAATCAAGATCATCAATAGTTGTATTTTCTAAAAATTATGCATCCTCTCGTTGGTGTTTGGATGAACTTGCTAAGATTATGGAGTGTAGCAAAAAAGTGCTACCAGTTTTCTATCAAGTGGATCCATCTGAAGTTTGTAAGCAAACAGGGGATTTTGGAAACGAACTGACTGAGCTTGAAAAAAAAATTGAAGATAAGACAAAGGTACAAAGGTGGAGGGACGCTTTAAGTAGAGCAGCCAATATTTCTGGCTGGGACGACAAAAACCGGTATTTGTATAGTACTACGTACTCCTATTTGTTGATCTTTAAGAGTTTTAATTGTTTTGTGATGTCCATTAAATTTTATTGTTAATTAAACAATAGCTAGAATTAATTGTTAGCTTTTATTTTCTCTTTAAATTTTATTAAATTATGAAAGTAAAATTTTCTTGTCATATCTTTTATACAATGCTTTTTTTATTTATTTATTTTTTTAAAAAATTTTTGAGAAGAATCATTTATACTAAGCTAGTTAGCTATAGATTAAAGATGGAAATAAAAGAATTTAATATTAGATTACTTACCGTTATTAATTAGGAATTTCACTCCTCATAATATTTGGAAAAATTTTAAAGAAAAAAACTTAATTCATTTTTTCTAAGCACATAGTGAGATCCAGTAAGATTATGTTGTCATCTAAGTGGACTTTTAATGCCACTTCATCCCAAAAGCTAATTGCTACTCAAAAAAATGAATTATATAAAAATTTTCAATCTGAGTTACATGTCGCTCACTTCATCTAACTGTGATGTAAAAATTAAACGTCTTGCATTCAGTTTATGTTATTTATTTTTCATAGTCCGACTCGTTACATGTGTTAATTAAATGCTCTGTGAATGACAGTGGCACTGAATCTGAACTTGTCCAAAAAATTGTTGAAGAGATCTTAAATTCTGATATCATTCAGATGCCATCAAATGGTGCTACAATGCTGGTTGGAATAAATTCTCGCATGGAAGCGGTAACAAAACTTTTAGATTTTGAATCAAATGATGTTCGCATGGTGGGGATCACTGGCCTTGGTGGAATAGGAAAAACTACAATTGCAAAAGCTATTTATAATAGCTTTTCAAAACGTTTCAAAGCAAAAAGTTTTCTAGAGAATGTTAGAGAGTCGTCAAAGACAGAGGAAGGCAAAATACGTTTACAAGAGGCACTTCTTAAGGGTATCTCAGGGGATAAGAATTTGAGGGTGAGTACTATATATGAAGGAACCACAAGGATAAATAGAATTCTTCGCCTAAAAAGGGTTCTTATCATTCTTGATGATGTGGATAATGCCGACCAGATAGAAACATTGCTCGGACAATGTGAATGCTTTGCATTTGGAAGTAGGATCATTCTGACAACAAGAGATAAAAGCTTGCTAGCTGATCGAAATGGTCTTTCAACCTATGAATATGAGGTTGAGGAATTAGATGAAGAGGAAGCTATTGAACTCTTTCGTACGCATGCCTGCCCAAGTAACGAAGTCCCGGAATATTATTTAAAACGAGCTATAAGTTATGCCAAAGGCCTTCCTTTAGCTCTAAAAGTAATGGGTCGTGATTTGTGTGGGAAACCAATAGATAAATGGGATGAAGCGTTAGAGTATTATAAAACAAATCCTCATGAAGATTTCAAAAAATACTAAGAAGAAGTTATGAAGGATTAACCGAAGTTGAAAAGAATATTTTCCTTGATATTGTATGTTTCTTCAAAGGATATGACATGAGTTATAATATGATTAAGGATGTACTGAAAGCTTGTGCATATGGTATTCAAAAACTTATTGATAAGTGTCTCTTGACTATTGATGAAGATAATTATTATCTGTCGATGCACGACTTATTACAACAAATGGGTATGGACATTGTTCGACAAGAAGCACCACAAAGCAGACTATGGTGTTATGAGGAAGCTTGCATAGAGTGAAGAGGTTTCTGATGGAGATGCAATGCAGATTTCAACGATGAAGACCCCAATTTGATGATTGGTATGTTTCTTGTTTCAGCATTGAGAGCTTTCCCCAATAATTCAAGAACGTTATTGTCTGCTTCTTTTGTCTTATATGTGTTGTTCCTTAACCTAAATATCAACGTTCTTTCAGTTGCATTATTTCATTTTCTGTATTGCTATCCTAAAATCTGATGTTATAGTACTGATAATTGTGCTTATTTCTGCTTGATTTATGAAAATCCAGCTACTGATGTTGTGACTATGGGGTAGAGGAATTAGATGAAGATGAAGCTATTAAACTGTTTCGTAAGCATGCCTTCCCAAGTAACGAAGTCCCTGAAGATTATTTGGAACTTGAGAAACAAGCTATAAGTTATGCCAAAGGCCTTCCTCTAGCTTTAAAAGTAATGGGTCGTGATTTGTGTGGGAAACCAATAGATGAATGGAATGAGGCGTTAGATTATTATGAAACAAATCTTCATGAAGATATTCAAAAAATACTAAGAAGAAGTTATGAAGGATTAACCGAAGATGAAAAGATTATTTTCCTTGATATTGCATGTTTCTTCAAGGGATATGACATGAGTTATAATATGATTAAGGATGTACTGAAAGCTTGTGGTTTAAACCCATATGGTATTCGAAAACTTATTGATAAGGGTCTCTTGACTATTGATGAAGATAATTATTATTTGTCGATGCACGACTTATTACAACAAATGGGTATGGACATTGTTCGACAAGAAGCACCACTAATGCCTGGGGAACGTAGCAGACTATGGTGTTATGAGGAAGCTCTTGATGTATTAACTGAAGATATGGTATGTGTGTTATTTTGATACACTTCCTCCCTTTACTTCACATGAGAGATGTATTACACTTTTTTTTTCCCTTTTTTTGTTTATTTATACTGAATATTATTTTTGTTTAAAGTTTATTAACTATTATATGTTTTGGTGATTCACTTACCCTATTGTTCAACTAGGGTTCAGATAAAATTCAAAGCATGATATTGTGGCCGCCTAAATCAGAGCCAGAAGAGGTGCAATTAAAGGCACAATTTTGTAAGATGAGAAATCTTAGATTGCTTTTGATTCATAATGTACGTTGTTGCAATGGACCCCTTGAATGTCTTCCCAATGGATTAAGCTTGCTTGATTGGCGTGAATATCCATTTTCTTCATGGCCATCTAATTTTTTCCCTAAAAAATTGGCTGTGCTCAACATGCCTTTAAACCTATTAAAGGAACCACTCATCCAGGTATGACCATTAGCATTTATAAATTATTATTTTTTCAAAGTTTTTAATTTTTAATTTATTTATATATACTTCATTTTTTTAAAGTTTTTAATTTTTAATTTATTTATATATACTTCTTTAAAGATTAAACCATGTTCTAACTTTCAAAAAAAAAAATTTCTACAGAATTTTTTCTGTGTGACACGTGTTGACTTCAGTGAGTGCGATCAGATTACGAAAATACCTGACTTATCAATGACCCCAAACATAACGAACTTGAAACTTACTTTTTGTACAAATTTAGTTGAGATTGATGACTCCGTGGGGTGTCTTGATAAGCTTGAAGAGTTGGTCCTTTTCTTCTGCGAAAAACTTGAAACTCTTCCGAACTGTCTCACGATGAAATCTCTTAGACATTTTGACCTGGGAGGATGCGGGAGGATTAAGAAGTTCCCAACTATCTTGCACAAAATGAAAGGGGTTAAATATTTATGTATGGGTGGGAACTATACTAATGAGTTGCCTCTGTCATTTGGGAATTTGATTGGGCTTAAGGGCTTAGAAATATCACCGTATTCAGGAGAGGCACATCTTCCGGGTAGCATCTATAATTTACAAAGTATAGAGAGGCTTGAACTTAATGGCAATTTCATATTTCCAAAGAATGTGGAGATTGATAGACAGCCAATGTGCAATTCTCTTGGTTGCTCTTCCAAATATGTTTTTCCAATGTTGAAACAACTAAAAATTTATGGCTTTAAAATTCGCTCAGAAATAGAATTTATTTTGAATTGTTGTTGCCCCCTCACACTAGAAGTGTTAGAAATCCAATACTGCATTGTTGTCACCCTCCCAGAAAGCATGAGCAGATGTGAGAGATTACATAAGCTTACTATTAGAGATTGCCACTCGCTGGATTTACAATCATTGTTTCAGGTATATCTCTCTCTTAAAGATATTAAGAAACTATTTGTGTTACCTTCACAAAATACTACATGATTTGCTAAGATGTAACTTGCTGAATTTGCTAATTGCATGCAGCTGCTTCCAGAAATCATAGGGCTTCCACCAAATCTACCACCATGTTTAGGTGTAACAAGCCACATGTTAATGTTTCCACACTCATCTACAATGCTTCCACCTTGGTGGCAAGAATGCCATTGTGAATTTAGTTCTGCGGTAACAGGAGAAGAGAATGATTTTCCAAATTGGTTCAACCATCAAAGGGATGGAAATTTAATATCATTCTCGATTGGTCCCGAATTTCCAACAATTGCTCTCTGCACTGCTTTTGGAATACAAGATTCTTGTTGTGATTTTGATTTTGATTATTATGTCTTCATTTCCATCAATGGTAGTGAACGAATTTTTGGAAGAAATTTCTTTAGAAAACGTAGGAGCTGTGGGCATTTGTATTTTTCCTGTAGACTTCAGAGCTCATTGCAGGAACTATTTCGGGACTCGCAACTAACTGATCGGAATCATGTTGAGATCCTCTGTGAAACTTTCCCTGATCCTTTCCGTGATCCTTTATCCAGAGAAATTGCTCCTCCTATTGTTACAAGGATAGGAGTCCGTGTAGAATGCAATTGCCTTTCTTTGCAATCAGGTTTGGGACTTCCAATGGATACAGAAAATGGATCAGACTTAGGTTCGGCATTTGACTCATCAAATGTTGATGGGTTTGATTTGGGTTCATCTTCAGTGGCCCAGGCCCCTGTAAATGATGATTTCGACTCCAATCAGTTTCCACTGTGGGGGAGAATGGCAAGACTCTTGATTCGACTGTTTGTGATGGTCTTTTTTTATTTATTTATTTTATTTTTAATTTTTAAGTAATTGTAATTTATCAATTGGACTGTTCAATGGGACATTGGTCTTATCATGACAAAGATGCTCTAAGCCAAAGATGCAATATAATGAAAGGGTTTCTGATGGGGATACAATGCAGATTTCAACGGTGAAGACCCTAATTTGATGATTGGTATGTTTCTTTTTTTTTTTTTTTAGTGCCCCACCTACTTTCACATTATCTCTTTGGCCGGCTCACTTCTTTTTTCTTTTTCATTTTTCCCTCAAACACTCTCTTCACTCTCTCATCCTCTCCCACCGGTACACTCCACACCACCATCTCCACCATCATTTTTTCCGGCAAGATCACCAGGAAAATCCTTAAGAACATCCAAGCACCTTCACATATTTTATTTGAGGTAAAAGCTCTAATCTCTTTTTATAGGTTTTATGCTATTGTTTGAGGTTATTTTTATCTAAGCTTTGATAAGGATACCCATATGATTTATGAGCTTTAGAAGTGATATTTATGTGTTTATATGTATGGGTTTTGTATTGGTGGAATTATTTGATGAGTGGGTTTATGGTTGTGCTAATGGTGGCTATCTAAGGTTTATTTATGTTGGAAATTTGGGGGTTTTGAGTTATAACATGTGGTAGGTTGTAAAACTAATTTCTCCATTGCTACTAGGTTTATTTGGATATTTGTGATTTTGCTTTCAATTCCAATTAGTTTCCACTGTGGGAGAGAATGGGAAAACTCTTGATTGGTCTGTTCTTGATGTTTTTTTTTTTTTTTAAAGTAATTGTAATTTATCAATTGGACTGTTCAATGGGATATTGGTCTTATCATGACAAAGATGCTCTAAGCCACAGATGCAAACATTTGAGAAGGCAATATAATGAGAAATGTAACCACTGATATTATGTCTAGTATTCTTATATCCAATCTTGTATCTTTAGAACATTTGTTGTTCTTTATGCTGCATCCTTACGCTTCATCATATAGAAATTAATTGTTCTGAGTGTCACAGATTATTGTTGCATACACTGAAGGGGTTTCTGATGGAGATGCAATGCAGATTTCGACAGTCAACACCAATTTGATGATTAGTATGTTTCTTGTTTTAGCATTGAGAGCTTTCCCAAGTAATTCATGAACGTTATTGTCTGCTTCCATTGTCTTATATGTGTTGTTCCTTAACCTAAATATCAATGTTCTTTCATTTGCATTATTTCATTTTCTGTATTGCTATCTTAAAATCTGATGTTATAGAACTGATAATTGTGCTTATTTCTGCATGGTTTATGAAAATCCAGCGACTGATGGAGGGTATTAGCAAGTTGATCAAGATGTTGGTTTCATGTAATGGTGTCTATAAGATTTTCTTTTGACAAGCCTATAACAGACAGAGAGATTTATATTTACTTTGATTTTGAATTTTTCTAAAGTTGCAAAATTTTAAAGAACTCTAAAAAATTTCAAATTAAGATCTTTTGAATGAACATACCATAATAGAACTTTCCCAATTTTCAAAGATTTATTTCTTATATACAGAAATGACAGCCATGATGAAAGGCAAAATTACCAAACTCTGGACATTGAGGACTATGAGCTGGGACTCTCTCTCTCACTCTCTCTCAATACTACCTATAGGTAGAAAAGATTGGTACAATCAATTCATGACTTCCCAGAACTAGATTTCTTTTCAGTATACAATTTTGTTTTCAACACCGTTTCAGTGTATATTCTTTTCTGTTATGCTCACCTGCTGTCCTATGTGTTCTATTATAGGCATTTAAATGATCTTCTGACTCTTGAATTTTTATGTAAAAGTCTTTTTTTTTTTTTTTTTTTGTTCTTGTGTCATGTGTTCTTTTATTTACATGATAAATATAATCACACAAGTTATTCCTTTGAAGGGTAAAAATATTAGCAATTCAGCCCTGGTGAACCATCATTCCTAGAAGTTGGCTTCCAATCAGATACTTAAATTTGTGTGCAATGATGCTTCTACCTATTGAGAAACCTTATGCATGAATCGGTATTTTGCCAGTTGAACATGTTTTTAATACATTTCTGCTTAATTAGTTTGCCTTAAAACTCATGGCTACACTTGTTTTTTTTTACAATTTTTTTTTAGCGTGCAAATTCTTCATTTTATAGGCATTTACATGATCTTTTCACTCTCTACCATCAATGTAAAAGTATTTATTTGTCTTTGCAGGCTGAGGACTTGGTATAAGTTTTTTTAAGGTCTATTGGACAATTTAATTGACTTGATCCATTCAAAGAAGATAACAAAAGAAAATAGAAAGAACATTTTTGCAGTTGGTGATTCTTCTTCTTCTTCTTTCCATTCAATATTTATAATTTTACTTGTTGATTTGATTTTTGAGAAATTCAAAACTTTTCAATTCAGCACATGTATCCGGAATCTGAATTACATACCAGAAGATATATATTGTTTATCCAAGTATTATACGTATGATTCTAAATCATAATATTCATTTGAGGGGCATCAAAATATATTAGGTTCTCTATCTCATACACACCAGTTTATGAATCAACCATGAACCATCCTATTTTATTACACTAAAAAAGACAGATTCTTGATGAGAAATAGTATATTTGTAAGCCCAATTATAACAAAGAACAAAGAAGCAAATGTAACCCATTTTTATTTTATATTTTTTTAAATATTATTAGTCATTTTTTCCAGCATAAAGAAAAGCAACATTTTCAAAAGATCAAGCAGGGCAGAAAAATATAAAATATATTGAAAGCTTGAAGTGCAATATAAAAGTCTGGAAGTCATCCAAGAAAATGTGCTTCTCAACAAAGGAAGACATTTAGTGATAGTATTGAACATATCTGAAACAGCAAACATCAGTCACATAATCTTGCAAGATTTGGAATCCCATGACTTGAACTTGATTAAAAATTCAATACTTTCCACGTGTCAGATCAAAAACAGGAAACATCAATCACATGGTAGCCAATAATATGTGGTTCTTGTGAAGAGCGATGCAGTGATGCTTGAGATACATGTATGTTGTTTTGGGTTTGGAGTCTGGATGTCCTAATTTGTTTTTGTTTTATGCGTAGGGGCATGACATTTTGTAATTTTCTTTGTATTTGTTTCAGATTTGGCTAGTCAAAATGGACTTTAGCTTGTATCTCCACTATGACATTCTCAGATCTGGTAAACATATTTTCAACTGGCCTTTGCAGCATTATAGATGGTTAAGTAAGGGGGATCCTATAGCCCTTCTCTTATGTTTCTTTTTTGTAATGAAGATGCTGAAATGGATGATTGCAAGAGCAGCAAGAGGCATTCTTATTGTGTTTCAGGTGGGAAAGGAAATTGAGATTTCTAACTTCATTATAGATGATCCCTGCATCATCTTCGATTGGAAATTTAACTGAGCTTGGTTATCTTAGTTTTCTGCTTCTTTGCATTGAGACACTTCTGCATTAAAAAGGAATATGGCTTCAAGTGAATTGGTTTGAGCGGAAGATGAATTGGCAGCTTTGTAGGCTGTAAGGTAGGTTCTCTTCCCATGCGAAATTAACTTTATTAATTGCTGCATGGATCTCTGTTTTAGGCTGCTTGGAATTTGATGATTGAACAAATATGGACATTGAATTCTATCAATATATATATATATATATGGACATTAAATTGAAGTGCATTTAACTACTTATTTTCTTTCTTTCTTTAGTATGTTGATATAGGTGGTTTATATGTACGATAAATTGAAGTGCATTTTCTATTTTTGTGTTTGATTTCATTCTAAGTATCAGATCAAATATTTGCGAAATTGTAGAAAAAAAACGTTATTTTGTCTAATATAAATATAATAAAGCAGAAACATCTAGTGAGGCTCTGCCATGATTTTTAAATGTTTGTGAAATTTAAGATTTATAAGATAAAATAGTATGGTTGTAGAGGAGGGTGGGGAGGGGGCGGGGGGGTCAAGACAGAGGGGGAGAAAGTAGAGCAAAGCCACAAAGTTCAAGTCATTACTCTAACTTGTATATATGGCGGTTCTTTTAGGTGAAGAAAATGATCAATCCTTTGCCAATAATGAGCTTAATGAAAGAGTATACAGGCATTATGGGTGTCCTCAATTAGAATGGCTTTTCTTGGGATGAATTTGCAGAACAGTGGCACTATGGCGGCTGATGTTTTAGCTTTGGGAAGCTTATATCAAGGTGCCATTCTATCCCATTAGTGATTTTGCTAGGATAATGGGTTTTCCTCTAGTTATCACTAAAGAGCACCCTAAAGCATAGCATACAAACTTGTATTTTTTTCCCCTTTGATGAATTGATATTAATTCTGTATTCATTTAGTAAACTGAGTGTTTTTGATGATCATATGGATTGTATAATAATCAATGAACTGGATAATTTTGAGTAGCTTTCATTTAAAAATGACATTTTGCAGGAACATTCGGATGCAACTGCATACAAATATAGGGGATCTCATATTTCTGATTTGTGCTTGATTTATGGTAATGAAAGTCAAAATGGAAGATCAAGTTGTTTGGACATGAAAATAGAGGTCAACAATAATGCCCTTTGAATGGGATTGACGATAACTTGGGATATGCAATATCCAGCTAGGGAGCTTGAAATATCTTATCAGGGGAAAAATGAAAGTTTGCAACTTCTTAAGCCTCAGCATGTTCTCAAAAATTTCAGAGATCATCAAGGGAGAGATACAAGAAGCACTTGAGGAAAGGCCATGAGTAGTCAAAACAAACGTAGGTACCGAGAAGGACAAAGACTACAATTGAATAGAATGTATTGATACAACACTTCAAATTGTTCCTGAAATAGATGGGAAGCTCTTTTTGGAGGGTTTTTGAACTCTTAGAAGATGCAAGAATGGCCATGAAATTTGCAACAAGGAAATGGTTATCGAGAAAGGTTTGACAGGACATCTATTTTGCTTGTCAAATCGGGATATTATGTAGATTTGATTCCGGAGTTTTGTCAATGTAAATAAGATCCAATTTTAGAGTAAAGATATTTTTGGAATAGAATTTCTTGCATGAATTTTTTATACCTATACCCAAATCATTTTCAAGTGTTCAAGGTTTTTATAAGAAGTCAGTTTGATTTTGTTGGGAGTACCTGCAGCTGCATGGTGATGTTTACTTTCTTGCTTCATTGATGAAAATGTAACTAAGTTTATATTAAATATCTGTTAGGATTCAAATTTTTTTTTTTTCACGCGCAACAGCTTTTAGGAGGCAGTGCATTGTTTATTACCTGTTTATCAAAAAAAATATTAAAAATAAGTTATACGGTACTATTTACACATTTAAAAATTATTTTACTATAGTATTTTTAATTTTCAGCAAAATAAATTGTATTTGAACGAATAAATATTAACTTGTCACTATCATTCTTTAGGCTTGAAACTTGGATAACCCAGAATAGAAAGTAATTGAACTTACATTCAGTTACATTTACATTGATTTACTTTTTAAGGCATCCTGTACTTATAAATTAAAAAAAAAAATAAATAAAAAATTAGTTATTCGTCTTTGATTAACTTATTTTTAGGTGGTTTGGGCTTAACCCCCAAGTGTGTTTGGGCTCAAGTTTGTAGAATTTACCCATCTCTTTTATTCTCTTAGCAATAAATAAATTAATGGCGAAAACACCATTTTGGTCTCTACATTTTGAGAGCAATCAATTGGTCCCTATTGTGGGGCCCAAATATTTGGCAACCTCGGCCCACTCCATATTGGGCCCAAGATCCATGCCGAGGAGAGTGCAGAATCCGAGGTTGAGTAGGAGAGGCCCAAGTCATCAAGGGACCTTGTTGAGGATGCCCACGTCCTCAGCAAACCGACATTGAAAGAAGGAAGCTGTCACTCACCCATTAAATGCACGCTACCAACAATCTGGCCGCATTAATGGTGAATTGACCCGCAAACAGTGATGCTTTGGTTACTTCAACTAACAGAAAGCCTGCAAAGGCGGCTGATGGGACGAGCCCTTAGACACAAGTTCAGATGGCCGACAGGTGGACGGCAGAGATCAACTGAACAAGACTATATAATAGATAGAACCCCCAAAGTAAAGGGGGTTGGCCCTTCATGGGAGAAGTTAGGGGGTTTTTCAGGGTGTTCAAGGACAACCCTTGTATTTATTGGTTCTAAGGAAAGAGCTCCTCGGACTGGGCCGAGGACGAACTCTCCTTAAGAACACTTAGTCAAATCCTTGTTATTATTCTTGTAAACCCACGTCGACTGTTGTCTTCCTTGCTAGTGTCTAGTCTTTCTATCTACTCTCTACAAATTTATTGTACGGGGGTCGCCTGAAACGGGTCCCTACACCTATTATTTTCAAGTCACAATCAATTTGGTCTCTATCGTTAAATGACCAATGGAATTTGCTTAGGTGGCAAACAGAATGCACACATGGCATAAATTAAATTAAAATATAAATACTCATTTCACATCAGCCTTCCACGTCAGCTTCCTCTACTATTAAAATTGCATGTGAGTCTCACATGACTCATTTATCATCAACATCATCCTCACCTGGGATTCCTTTACTTGTAAGTTGGTAAGGTACTTGGAATTCCTTTACTTGTAACCGCTTGATTTGATAATAGTGGAGTTTCGGGAGTGGTGACCTGAAAATCACTCGGTGGGGTTTTTGTCGTTAGGGTTTTCCCTATTCGTGAACTAATCACCGTGTCATTTAATTTCCGCTGCATATTTAGTTATTCGGTGATTTGTTTGTGCTGCCACGCAATTGCATGATAAATTAATTAATTAATAACTTGGCTAATTAATTAATTGGTTTAATCACAAGGGGTCATTCAGTTTGTGGCCTATTACTCTTTGCTAGGGTTAGGAGTTATGTTTCTTCTATACAGTATGAATATTCAATGTGATTCTTTCTAGGATTTTATCAATGACATATTTGATTGTTCAATTAGATTTCTCTTGATGTATTAGTTCTTCCATGCTTTCAATAAGTTCAATCATGTTTTTCTTATTGTTTAGATGAATTTCTAATAGTTTCAAATAGAAATCAGGTTTTAAAGTGAATGAGTTTTTTCTGAAAACTTTTCTAACTGCATTATAAATTGAGTTTATCATGCGTTCTTGAATTGTCTCAGTTCAACCGAATCATAAGTTTTTAATTGTATAAGAACGATTAATTATGAAATATATATTGATAGTCCCAAAAAATATATGCTCGTCATTAAGAGAAAGATAAAAGTCAAAGACGACTCTAGCGCCGTCCTAGACCAAAGGAAAAAGTGCCTTGTGAAGATGTAACCGTCGTCCTACGATGGAGTCGAGACGTTACAAAGATAATAATGAGCTACAATACCATTGGAAGCCTATCTGCCCGTTCAACACTCTACACAGGCGTTACAAATCTTGCAATAACCTCCTCATTATTGCAGGAACCAACGACTAGGAGAGAAAGGAGATCACCTATATATATATATATATATATATATATATATATATATCACGAACAACCTCATCCAAGACAAATTTTAGCAAAAAATTCTCTAAGTCCATAGAAGGACGGAGAAAAATTTCATAAAAAATCCTTCAAACCCACAAAGGGAACTCTAGAAGCACAAAAAGAGATAATTTCAAAAAGACTCTGTGGTTGAAAGAATAGGGAAAATGGCAGCATTATATGGAAAGCTGTAAATTGTCCAAAACCCCAAAACATACGGGGATCCAAAAAAAAAAGAAGAAGAATATATATTCATTCATTCAAAAGCCCAAAAACATATAGGGCATGTGTAAGTAAGACAAAATTAAAGCTCATCATGGTTAAACTGAAGGAGCATCGTCACCACCCTTGTTCGTTTCGGGAGGGTCCTCACCAAAAGCCTAAACTGTCGAGGCTGCCTCGTCCGCCTTGATCTCTTTATCTACTTCTTCAAAATCCGGGTCTTTTAGATTAACTCCGGGCCCATGCTTCACCAAATACCTCCTTAGCAATTCGAAGCCCTTAAAGTACCACTGGAATAAGATTGTGTTGTATTCTTCTGTCGTCTGAAAAGCAAGGACGGCCTTGGCTACTACAGCCTTCATTCTTTGGCCTGTTGAGGCGAGAAGCTCATCCTTCTGCTTTACCAATGACTTCTCGGCTTCAAGCTGTTCAGTCAGAACCTTGACTTGCTCTTTGGAAGTGTTATGTGCGTCCATCGCAACAATCAAGTCTTTTCGTAAGCCTGAAGCCTCAGCTTCTAAAGCCTCGACCTTCGAAGTGGCCATGACGGCCTTCTCTTTGTTCGCCAAAAACTACGAAGTAAGATGCATCGTCTCTCCCAAAACCTGCCAAGAAAAGCTTAAGTAAAATGCATTGTCTCACTCAAAAAAAAAAAAAAAAAAAAAGAAAAAAAAAGAAAAAAAAAAGGGAGATTACCTACACGAGTTTATGAACATGCTGGTTCACCAGCTCATGGGAAGGCACAGAGGAAAGCTCTTTCATCTCCTCGGGAGATAGAAACTCATTCGCCCTAGTTACTGCGACTTCAGCATCAGCCCAAATATTGGAACCTACTTTTTCCTTGCCCTTATACCCTGTCTTCCGCTTCTTAGGGGCAGGGACCTCCTCAATGGAGATGGCCGGAGAAGCAATTAGTCCTTCATCCAGAGTAGGGGTGGACGAACCTCTCTCAGCTGTTTCCTTCTTTCTCTCTTTCTCTTTATCAGTGATCCTTAAGGTTCTCTGACCTATGCTGGAAAGGAGCTCATTCTTCTTCCCCTTGATTTTCGCATACATGTCCTTGTTGAATTTGCTCATCATTTCTTAAAAAAAAAAAAAAAAAAAAAAAAGAAGAGAGAGAAAAGGGAGTAGTTAGGCATAACGGGGTAACTGACGTTTCCTTTGCTCTCGGTCAATTGTTTGAAGGACGTATACTGAAGGTTCAGGCCCCAGGCAGTGATGAGCCAATATACGTAGATCAACTAGCTCGTCGAAGTCGTCAATCGTCTTGGCGAACTCAATTGCCTCCTGCACACTTCCTTCGAACTGACTCTCAAGATCAAGACGCTCCTTCACTGCAAAAAGAGAAATGAGCACAAGGTCAAAGAAACGATCAAAGACGACCAAAGTATTAAAACAAAAAGAACACAAAAGCAAACGCACCAAGACAAGGGATCTCCCACCGGCGCTGCAATCTAGAGACATTCCCCCAAAAATCGTCAGATAAGGTCTCCCAACCATCGCCTGACACGAAGAAGTATCTGGACTTCCAGTAACGGAAGGACGAAGGGAGGTCACCGACGAGGCGAGATCTCCTATCCCAGGGGACAAACTCGTAATATCCAAACTCCTTGGATTCTTTCAAACGGTAAAGATGAGTAAACTCATTTAGGGTGATCATATCTCCATCTGCTATGGTCATCCAGATCACTATACAACTTATGACAATCCTCCACGAATTCGACATAAGCTGCCCAGGGGCAATGTGCAGGTGATCTAGGAGTTCCATAATGAAGGGATGAATAGGGAATCTCAGGCCACAGGTGAAAGCCGCTTCATAAAAAGCAAACTTCACCATGGGCGAAGGTGCAAGCTTTCTCTCCCTTCCCAGGAAGACGAACCCTAGTCTCATCAGGGAATTGAAACCTATCCCTAAATTTATTGAAGACATCTATCTTTAGGGAACACCTCTCCTTGAGAGCATGAAACAGACGAGGAGTGGCAGAAGTTGAAGGAAGGACGGACGAAACAGGAAGACCAGAGGTAGCTGTGTCCATAACAGCCCCGTCCGCAATCAACCCCGGAGACGAACCCCTCTCCTGACTGCCCAATCTCACAACTGAACCCATAGTCTCCCTCCTAAGGTCACTTCGAATGGACTTAAACCAAAAAAGAGATTGCTACAACAATGGGTATAGTTCACCTAATGCCAACTCTAAACCACTACCCCCTCCAACAAATTCCCTAATTTGTGGGTATCGATCACTGGAAAAGCCTAATAACCCCCCTAAGCGAGCAAAAAGGAAAGCGATGGAAGGGGAAGTATGCCTAAAATCAGTATAACCCACCATTAAGGAAAGTTGCACAGAAGGAAAATTAGAATGCGAAACAAAGAAATATAGAACAGCCAAAAAGGAAAGAAAGCGTAAAAAAAAGGGAAAACGTACCTGGAAATTGGGAGAAAAAGTTGAAAAAGACTGGGGGCAGAGTGCACAGTAGCAGCAGTGAACTCAGAAAAAATCGCAGAGAAAATGGAGAGCTAACAGTCAAACAAATGTAGAAGGAAGAAAAGAGATGAAGCAAAAGAAAAAGAAAAGCAGTTAAAAAGGTTTGTCTTGGAAACTGCAGGAAATCGAAAAGGCCTCACTGGGAACGAGGCATCCCCACCATTCCCAACGGAACACGTGGCCACGATGTGTGCCATGCAGCCATGGAGCAGTTAATGCAGAGAACATACCACCGAAAAAAAAAAAAAAAAAAAAGCCTCATATTCCTAAGGTCGTCCAAAAGTATGGACGACCTTGGAATAGGAGGGGGGGGGGGGGGTAGCTGATAGTCCCAAAAAATATATGCTCATCCTTAAGAGAAAGATAAAAGTCAAAGACGACTCTAGCGCCGTCCCAGACCAAAGGAAAAAGTGCCTCGTGAAGATGTAACCGTCGTCCTACGATGGAGTCGAGACATTACAAAGATAATAATGAGTTACAATATCGTTGGAAGCCTATCTGCCCGTTTAACACTCTACACAGGCGTTACAGATCCTACAATAACCTCCTCATTATTGCAGGAACCAAGGACTAGGAGAGAAAGGAGATCACCTATATATATTCATGAATAAGAGTCCAGAAGGGTACGAAAAAAACACTTACTAGAATTACACTTACTAAAGCTATATCATCTTCCTTTGATTCAAGGCTTTTTCTAACTTTGGCATCGGAGGCTCTGTGGCTGGTGCCACACCGGTTACCGCATTCTTTGTAGTTTGAAGTGTTACAGGGTCTGGAACGATTGTGGACGAATTCGATCTGGACAAACATCTCTACTGACAATCCTAGCATCATCATATATTTTCTTAGATCACAAAGAATCTCATATCGATATAGGAAAACACCCCGATGCCTGGTATTTACATTATTGATTTAAATAAGTTTTTATCATTATTCTTATTAACAATCACCAAGCAAAAGTATTTTTCTTCTTCACCCATAACGGAAATGGATGCTTTCCTAAACCATTCAGGTGCAAAATACCTAATCGTCCCTCTTATTCCTGTCCGAGCAGCTCGAGTTTGCTCAGCCAACAAAAGCTTTGCTAATCCAAAATCAGCCATCCTTGGTGTAAAGTATTCATCTAGAAGTATGTTTTGAGGTTTTATGTCGCAATGGATGATTTGGGTGCTGCACTCTTCGTGTAAGTACATGAGACCTCTGGCAATTCCAAAAGCAATCTGCACTCTTTGGTTCCAATGAGGCCTGGATAGCCCAAAGAGAAAGTTAGCTAAAGAGCCATTACTCATGTACTCATATACCAATAGCCGGTGCTACCCCTCATCACAATAACCAAGCAACCGGACTAAATTCTTGTGATGAGTCTGACCGATCACACTCACTTCTGTTTTGAATTCCTTCTCGCCTTCTTCTACCACCTTACCTAACTTTTTGACTGCAACAAATCTTTTTGAATTTGATGGAAGGACCCCTTTATAAACAGTTCCGAACAGGGACAGAGCTATTCTTGGACCTGGGGGGCAGTGGCCCTCCAGATTTTCAAAAAAAAAAATTTAATATATATATAATATATTATTTTTAGCAATTTGTTTTAATAAAATTGAACTTTGCCCTCTTAACAATATTATTGATATTTTTAAATGCTATAAAAAAATTATTAGCCCAAAAACCAAACAACACCAAAAAAAAAAAAAAAAAAAAAATCAGAGCCGGTTCTAATTAGATATCTACCTAGCCTAGAGTAGGAAACACCAAACTTACCTCACACATATAATAAAAGGCATATAATAAAAGGGAAAAAAGAAGGGGATTTCTAAACCATTCAGAAAAAAAGAAAAAGAAAGAAAGAAGGAAAACCTAACTTACGGCTGAACATAAAGGAGAGGAAAGTGGCAGCCAGCAGCAGCGACAGAAGCAAAGGTAGTCAGCCAGTCAGGGACAGGGATGTTGAGCGGCTAGGGCTTGGGAGCCTGGGGGCTGGGACGGAGAGACCTGATACCAGAGGCAGAGAGAAAGAGTTAGAAGAGAGGTAAATAAAAACTGAACCAAGACCATCTTTGTCTTTAGCATTCTTTTATAAATGAAAAAGTTGCATCTGATCTGACAAACACAACTACACACGCAACAGTCAACAAGTCATTGATATTTTGTAATTTTTTTTTGGTTGTTGTTTTGTCTTTCGCAATAGTGATAGCCTGTGTTTTGTGATATTTTTTTTTGGTAGTTTTGTCATGAGTGTTTTTGCCTTTTAGTTAGTGTCTTTTAAAACATTAAAATTAGATAAATAATTAAAGAGATTATTTATATCTTTAAAATTTATTGATTAATTGTAGAATGTTTGTGTGCATAGTATTTGTGTATTGTGTGTAATGATTATAGATTATTGACCATATAATAACATAATAATTTCAAATTATATTTTATTTGTAAATTATGAAAAAGTCAACTACCATATTTGATTTTTTTTAAGGAAAAGTTTCAAATGATTTAGAAGCTAATACTAGTGGTGCAACATTGCTAACCACTAATGTTGAGGAAAATCCTGATGTCCCAATTGAGGAAAATCTCGACGTCCCAATTGAGGAAAATCTTGATGAACCTATTGAGGAAAATCTTGATGTCCCTATTGAGAAAAATTCTCAAACAAAATTTCAAAAGGTTGATATGAGTTCATTGCAATTAGAACTTGATCCTGGATTGCGTAGACAAATATATACTTATCATGTTGATCAACGAGATGAGATACGGCGACATTACATTAAGTTGGGTCCATATACCAGCCTTGTTTTAAAAAATTTTAAAAATTTGAGAAGGGTCGAAGCTTTCAAGGTTCTTGGTATGAAGATGATCGCTTTAAGCCGTGGCTTGAATATTCTCCTAAAAAAGATGCTGCTTTTTGTCTACCATGCTTTCTCTTTCATAAGCCAACTGGGCATGACGGACAAAATGCATTCACAGTTAACGGATTTAAGAGTTGGAAGAAAGTTAAAAATGGTGAAAGTTGTTCTTTTATTCTTCATATGGGGAAAGATTTTAACTGCACTCATAGAATTGCCCAAAAAGCGTGTCTAGATTTGATGAACCAGTCTCAACACATAGATAGGGTAGTGAGCAATTTCACTTTAGAACAAATTGCAAATAATCGAATACGATTGAAGGCTTCAATTGATGTTGTTCGACATCTTTCCTTGCAAGCTATTACTTTTAGAGGTCGAGATGAAAGCTCTACTTCAACCAATCGGGGAAACTTTTTACGACATTGGATTTGATGGTGGGCTATAATAATAATATTGTTGAAATAATGGCAAAAGCTCCAAAAAATGCCACCTACACATCACCTCGATTCAAAAAGAAATTCTACATGTTATTTCAACCAAAGTGAAGAAGGCAATTAGGGAAGAAATTGGTGATGCAAAGTTTTGCATATTGGTTGATGAAGCTCATGATGAGTCCATGAAAGAGCAAATGGCTGTGATTTTAAGATATGTTGATACAAATGGCTTTGTGCGAGAACGATTTTTTGGGATTGTTCATGTTGTTGACACTACAGCAGTAACCCTTAAAAATGAGATATATTATTTGTTCTTTAATTATTGCTTAGATATCCAAAACATTCGGGGGCAAGGATATGATGGTGCAAGCAACATGCGAGGTGAGTGGAATGGATTACAAGCTTTGATTTTGAATGATTGTCCTTATGCTTACTACATTCATTGTTTTGCACATCGCTTACAATTGGCATTAGTGGGAGCATCATAAGCAGTTGTCTTTCTTAATAGATTTTTCACTAAATTGATTTTGGTTATCAATAATATTCGTGCTTCATGCAAACGTATTGAGCAATTAAAAATTGCTAGAGCTTCTGACATTGCATATTTGATTGATATTGAAGATCTTGAGACTGGAAAAGGACTTAATCAGATGGTCACTTTACAGCGACCTGGAGATACTCATTGGGGTTCGCATTATAAATCAGTTTCTAACTTGATAAAGTTGTTTAGTCCAATATGTGAAGTTCTACTGAAAATTATGGATGAAGGAAATTCTTCACAAAAAGTAGAAGCAAAGTCCGCTTATGAGGTATTAATTTCATTTGAATTTGTTTTCATCTTGCATTTTGTTAATGAAACTATGGGGACCATGGATAAACTTTGTCAAGCTTTGCAAAACCAATGCAAGACATTTTAAATGCTACGCATTTAGTTTCATCCACTAAAAAACTTATTCAACAATTTTAGAGATGAGAAATGGGATGACTTATTCAATATCCACAATAAGTCATCCCGTACAAAGCTTACCTGCCCTTAATTTTCTTCCCATCCATTGTCGCAGTTGGGTAACGGAAAATCTGGTTTACACCCTGCCCAATCCTCATATGGGTTCAATTGAGAAAATCCATAAGGACATGAGCAAAATGTCCCGCTCCCACTTGAAGCATTTGAGGTACGACAAACACCATTCAGTCCACAGAACCCACCTACAAAAGTATTAGCATCAAATACACCACAAATATCAGTAATACCAGGAATGCCTTGCACTGGATCCCATGTTGAAGGACAGCTTCCACAACTTGTGTCCTGCTGTCTGAGGTGTTTGTTTATTCTGAAGATCCCATCATAATCAATCCTAGCCATGTGGTAGAAAGAGTCTTTTGAGCCTGGATCTTCTTGGGTAAGGTTGAAGATGTTGGTTGAATTGTTTGCATCTTGGACGTACATGTATCCGGCTTCAGTAAAGATCAACTGTNGGGGGGGGGGGGGGTAGCTGATAGTCCCAAAAAATATATGCTCATCCTTAAGAGAAAGATAAAAGTCAAAGACGACTCTAGCGCCGTCCCAGACCAAAGGAAAAAGTGCCTCGTGAAGATGTAACCGTCGTCCTACGATGGAGTCGAGACATTACAAAGATAATAATGAGTTACAATATCGTTGGAAGCCTATCTGCCCGTTTAACACTCTACACAGGCGTTACAGATCCTACAATAACCTCCTCATTATTGCAGGAACCAAGGACTAGGAGAGAAAGGAGATCACCTATATATATTCATGAATAAGAGTCCAGAAGGGTACGAAAAAAACACTTACTAGAATTACACTTACTAAAGCTATATCATCTTCCTTTGATTCAAGGCTTTTTCTAACTTTGGCATCGGAGGCTCTGTGGCTGGTGCCACACCGGTTACCGCATTCTTTGTAGTTTGAAGTGTTACAGGGTCTGGAACGATTGTGGACGAATTCGATCTGGACAAACATCTCTACTGACAATCCTAGCATCATCATATATTTTCTTAGATCACAAAGAATCTCATATCGATATAGGAAAACACCCCGATGCCTGGTATTTACATTATTGATTTAAATAAGTTTTTATCATTATTCTTATTAACAATCACCAAGCAAAAGTATTTTTCTTCTTCACCCATAACGGAAATGGATGCTTTCCTAAACCATTCAGGTGCAAAATACCTAATCGTCCCTCTTATTCCTGTCCGAGCAGCTCGAGTTTGCTCAGCCAACAAAAGCTTTGCTAATCCAAAATCAGCCATCCTTGGTGTAAAGTATTCATCTAGAAGTATGTTTTGAGGTTTTATGTCGCAATGGATGATTTGGGTGCTGCACTCTTCGTGTAAGTACATGAGACCTCTGGCAATTCCAAAAGCAATCTGCACTCTTTGGTTCCAATGAGGCCTGGATAGCCCAAAGAGAAAGTTAGCTAAAGAGCCATTACTCATGTACTCATATACCAATAGCCGGTGCTACCCCTCATCACAATAACCAAGCAACCGGACTAAATTCTTGTGATGAGTCTGACCGATCACACTCACTTCTGTTTTGAATTCCTTCTCGCCTTCTTCTACCACCTTACCTAACTTTTTGACTGCAACAAATCTTTTTGAATTTGATGGAAGGACCCCTTTATAAACAGTTCCGAACAGGGACAGAGCTATTCTTGGACCTGGGGGGCAGTGGCCCTCCAGATTTTCAAAAAAAAATATTAGCCCAAAAACCAAACAACACCAAAAAAAAAAAAAAAAAAAAATCAGAGCCGGTTCTAATTAGATATCTACCTAGCCTAGAGTAGGAAACACCAAACTTACCTCACACATATAATAAAAGGCATATAATAAAAGGGAAAAAAGAAGGGGATTTCTAAACCATTCAGAAAAAAAGAAAAAGAAAGAAAGAAGGAAAACCTAACTTACGGCTGAACATAAAGGAGAGGAAAGTGGCAGCCAGCAGCAGCGACAGAAGCAAAGGTAGTCAGCCAGTCAGGGACAGGGATGTTGAGCGGCTAGGGCTTGGGAGCCTGGGGGCTGGGACGGAGAGACCTGATACCAGAGGCAGAGAGAAAGAGTTAGAAGAGAGGTAAATAAAAACTGAACCAAGACCATCTTTGTCTTTAGCATTCTTTTATAAATGAAAAAGTTGCATCTGATCTGACAAACACAACTACACACGCAACAGTCAACAAGTCATTGATATTTTGTAATTTTTTTTTGGTTGTTGTTTTGTCTTTCGCAATAGTGATAGCCTGTGTTTTGTGATATTTTTTTTTGGTAGTTTTGTCATGAGTGTTTTTGCCTTTTAGTTAGTGTCTTTTAAAACATTAAAATTAGATAAATAATTAAAGAGATTATTTATATCTTTAAAATTTATTGATTAATTGTAGAATGTTTGTGTGCATAGTATTTGTGTATTGTGTGTAATGATTATAGATTATTGACCATATAATAACATAATAATTTCAAATTATATTTTATTTGTAAATTATGAAAAAGTCAACTACCATATTTGATTTTTTTTAAGGAAAAGTTTCAAATGATTTAGAAGCTAATACTAGTGGTGCAACATTGCTAACCACTAATGTTGAGGAAAATCCTGATGTCCCAATTGAGGAAAATCTCGACGTCCCAATTGAGGAAAATCTTGATGAACCTATTGAGGAAAATCTTGATGTCCCTATTGAGAAAAATTCTCAAACAAAATTTCAAAAGGTTGATATGAGTTCATTGCAATTAGAACTTGATCCTGGATTGCGTAGACAAATATATACTTATCATGTTGATCAACGAGATGAGATACGGCGACATTACATTAAGTTGGGTCCATATACCAGCCTTGTTTTAAAAAATTTTAAAAATTTGAGAAGGGTCGAAGCTTTCAAGGTTCTTGGTATGAAGATGATCGCTTTAAGCCGTGGCTTGAATATTCTCCTAAAAAAGATGCTGCTTTTTGTCTACCATGCTTTCTCTTTCATAAGCCAACTGGGCATGACGGACAAAATGCATTCACAGTTAACGGATTTAAGAGTTGGAAGAAAGTTAAAAATGGTGAAAGTTGTTCTTTTATTCTTCATATGGGGAAAGATTTTAACTGCACTCATAGAATTGCCCAAAAAGCGTGTCTAGATTTGATGAACCAGTCTCAACACATAGATAGGGTAGTGAGCAATTTCACTTTAGAACAAATTGCAAATAATCGAATACGATTGAAGGCTTCAATTGATGTTGTTCGACATCTTTCCTTGCAAGCTATTACTTTTAGAGGTCGAGATGAAAGCTCTACTTCAACCAATCGGGGAAACTTTTTACGACATTGGATTTGATGGTGGGCTATAATAATAATATTGTTGAAATAATGGCAAAAGCTCCAAAAAATGCCACCTACACATCACCTCGATTCAAAAAGAAATTCTACATGTTATTTCAACCAAAGTGAAGAAGGCAATTAGGGAAGAAATTGGTGATGCAAAGTTTTGCATATTGGTTGATGAAGCTCATGATGAGTCCATGAAAGAGCAAATGGCTGTGATTTTAAGATATGTTGATACAAATGGCTTTGTGCGAGAACGATTTTTTGGGATTGTTCATGTTGTTGACACTACAGCAGTAACCCTTAAAAATGAGATATATTATTTGTTCTTTAATTATTGCTTAGATATCCAAAACATTCGGGGGCAAGGATATGATGGTGCAAGCAACATGCGAGGTGAGTGGAATGGATTACAAGCTTTGATTTTGAATGATTGTCCTTATGCTTACTACATTCATTGTTTTGCACATCGCTTACAATTGGCATTAGTGGGAGCATCATAAGCAGTTGTCTTTCTTAATAGATTTTTCACTAAATTGATTTTGGTTATCAATAATATTCGTGCTTCATGCAAACGTATTGAGCAATTAAAAATTGCTAGAGCTTCTGACATTGCATATTTGATTGATATTGAAGATCTTGAGACTGGAAAAGGACTTAATCAGATGGTCACTTTACAGCGACCTGGAGATACTCATTGGGGTTCGCATTATAAATCAGTTTCTAACTTGATAAAGTTGTTTAGTCCAATATGTGAAGTTCTACTGAAAATTATGGATGAAGGAAATTCTTCACAAAAAGTAGAAGCAAAGTCCGCTTATGAGGTATTAATTTCATTTGAATTTGTTTTCATCTTGCATTTTGTTAATGAAACTATGGGGACCATGGATAAACTTTGTCAAGCTTTGCAAAACCAATGCAAGACATTTTAAATGCTACGCATTTAGTTTCATCCACTAAAAAACTTATTCAACAATTTTAGAGATGAGAAATGGGATGACTTATTCAATATCCACAATAAGTCATCCCGTACAAAGCTTACCTGCCCTTAATTTTCTTCCCATCCATTGTCGCAGTTGGGTAACGGAAAATCTGGTTTACACCCTGCCCAATCCTCATATGGGTTCAATTGAGAAAATCCATAAGGACATGAGCAAAATGTCCCGCTCCCACTTGAAGCATTTGAGGTACGACAAACACCATTCAGTCCACAGAACCCACCTACAAAAGTATTAGCATCAAATACACCACAAATATCAGTAATACCAGGAATGCCTTGCACTGGATCCCATGTTGAAGGACAGCTTCCACAACTTGTGTCCTGCTGTCTGAGGTGTTTGTTTATTCTGAAGATCCCATCATAATCAATCCTAGCCATGTGGTAGAAAGAGTCTTTTGAGCCTGGATCTTCTTGGGTAAGGTTGAAGATGTTGGTTGAATTGTTTGCATCTTGGACGTACATGTATCCGGCTTCAGTAAAGATCAACTGTGATTCCCAGAACATTGTCATGGTGGCAAAATAAGCATGATGAAGGACTTCAGATGGCATATTTATATAATAAAGCACCAGATTGCCATCAAGCTGTAAAGAAAGCTAGAAGCGGCCATAAGAATAATTTGTAATAGATTGGTGAGAACTGAGTGTGGTATTCATGTACAGTATTTGGCCAGGCAAAATCGTATCAGTAGGCTCTTTGAAGCTTTCCCATATAGAATTATATTGCTTATCTAAAATCACCAAGTTCCCATTGTCCAGTATAGCCGCACAACTGGATTTGGAACCATTCCCTGGAGCCTTCCATAACTCTTTGCCATTAGGGTCATTGAGAACAAATGCACTGCTGCTATTCTGCGTCAGTGTAGAACCTTGTGGTGCTGGTTCATTGCCGTTTGCAGACCAAACTATGGTTTGGTCTTTTGTTTTATTAAACCAAATTGCAAGCAAGAATTGAGACTCTTTCTCATTGATTTGGAAACGGCGGAATCCAAAGGAAAATTCACCTGAACGCAACGTGAATAATGAATTAATATCTCGGTCTGTAACTGAAGCCGGTGAGTTCAGCAATATGTTACAGTCATCTTTGGTGTAGGTAAAAACAGTGGGAACGAGAGGAAGAAGCAGAAGGAGAAGAAAGCGAGAACAACAATGATGAAGTGTTGAAGTAACCATTGCCATAATAATGGTTATGGCTTATGGGTTTATGATTTAGAAAGAAACCATTACAACGACATTTATAATGTTTGATAGGTTTTAAACATGCTGTTCCAAGCAGTTGTTGTAGTCTTGTAATCAATATATATATATATATATATAAAACCAAAACCTCTGGCCTCTCCACAATTTTTCACATTAGCATTTTTTATTTGATTTAATTCATATAAAAAAAAAAAAAAAAAAACTCACCTAAAAAAACTTTAGGGTTAAGAAAAAAAGAGAGACTCCTGTTAGGACTCTCTCTTATATATATAAAGACTTGAAATTTACAACTTGTGTTTCACCACTAATTTGGTGCATGGGCATTGGGTGTCTGTGGTGGAGTGTATAGAAAGGTTAATCCAGGCAGTATCCATGAGGGTGACCATCAATTGGAGAGTGTTTCCTCTCTTGACCTTTTGAATAGATGTATTCACAATTTGATCAATAAGGTTCAGGCACTACTTTCTTCAAGTGATTCTTCTTTGTTTATGTGCTTTATTTTATTGGCAACTATTAAGTAGATAACATGAAATCACGCTAACAATTCAATCTTTGCCCAAGTCTTCCTTGCAAATCAGATCTGGACTTTTAATGGAGATTTTGATATGGGCTTGGATCTCTGGTTTGATCGTGGATTTTGATACGGTTTTCAATGGGGTTTTTGATGTAAGTTTCTTATATTATGATGGTTAGTTATTTGGATATATAGTTAGATCATATGGATGATATTGATAATGGTTTAATCATGGTTAACATTGGTATATGCGGTGGGGGTTGGTCAGTTTTCTTTAATCTTTGGTGGCTGATTTTCTTCCATCCTTGGTATATTGTTTATTGTGATTTTCTTTAATCTTTGGTAGTGTTTTTTTTTTTTTTTTTTTTTTTTGGGAGAATTCTTTGGTAGTTGTTTTTTTGAAAGCAATTTTTTGGTAGTTGATGTTGTATTAGAAGAGATGGGGTGCGTTAGAAAGAGAGTTTTGATTGGGTTTTGCTTTTAGGGAGAAGGAGAGTATTTTTTTTTTTAATTTCTAATCAAAATTTTGTTTTGTTTTTTTTTTTTATAATTTTATTTAAATAGTGCTGATGTACAAAATGTGGGAGCTCTAAAAAAAGTCAAAGGCACATTAGCCGCATATTCAACAAGACATAAATTTAGGTAATACAATTTTTTTTTCTCTTTTTATTTATATTTAATACATGCAGACTAGGCTACAATAAAGTTCTCATGTTATTAATATAAGTATGATGAGTTAGGTAGTTGGATCAGGATTTGATCAAATAAAGAAGTTTTATTTATTTATTTATTTTATTATAAGTATTTGTTTGGTTGTATAAGAATAAGAAATAGTGAAAAAAAGAGTTTGAAGAACTTTTGAATCAACAAAAAAAAACCTTTCATTCGTAATCCTTATAGTTATTGTGATTTTTTATTTAACTTTTTTTTAACTACATAATGCACGTTTGTTTTTCAAACCGTTCATACTAGCCACACTTCTCCTTCTCAAGCTACAATTTCAGCCGTTCATACTTTCTCCTTCTTTGGTCGCTACATTTGAGAAATCAAATCAAGGTTAGGCCTTTTCTATTTGCTAAATTTTTCTATTTGAATATAATATATTCAATCGAAGCTTTGTCTCCTAATTGTATCATTTTATGAGGATACAACCAAGTGTGTTGTTTATAAATTATTTTTGTTTTTTTTCTTTCTTTTTTATTTATTTTTAATGTTAAGATAGTCTTAAATTTGTGGTTGAAATTAGTTTTTCTTTCTTCTTCTTCTAATCTATGTGGGAGTATCTTCAGAGGGTGGATTTCCTTAAAAGCTAGCGCAGTTCTTAAAAACCAATTGATTATACTAAATTACACAAAAAAAAAAAAAAAAAAAAAAACAACAACAACAACAACGTTCTGATTCCATGGGTAGTTATAATTTTTTCCTATTTGCAGAAATACTAAAAACCCCTAAAATTAATTTGGGGTTTAGTCTCTGTTAGGTTCTAAAGATTTAGGAATTTATGTATTTAGAACTCTAATTTGTATTGTTGGCAAACCATGATCAAAACAGGTTGTTTAGTCTTGTTTAGGCTTGCTCAAAGTATGTTTATTTGTAAAACTGGAATCGAGTGAGTGCAGATTTATTGGACTAAATCTGTAAGGCTCGATCGATCGAAAATTTAGACTCGATCGATCGAACACGTACAGATTTATTTTTCTGCAGAGTTCCAGTTCAGCCCAAACTCTATTTAAACGTCTTGGGGTTCAAGTAAAACACTTCTATATATAAGGAAAACCCTAGAACGTTTTTGGGACTTCTGTGAGAGAGATTAGAGTGCCTCTTGTGCCTCCTTTTATTTTTAGGGTTTTGTACCCAAACCTCTTTAAGTCTTTGTTGCTCATATTTACTGTTTATGTGAATCTCTTGTGAGATCTTAGAGGAGCTTTCCTTCACATAAACTTAGGGTTTCAAGGTAGAGATATTTTCTACATCTTGAAGATCATTATAGTTGCAACCATTGAAGATTAAAAGAAAAGCAAGCGGGGAGCTTGTAGCTGATTGAGGAATTCAAGAAAGAAGTAGTCCGTGGATTCGGAGCCTGCGCGTGGTCGTGTCAGGAAGTTTTGCTGGTGGGTAGCATTAGGAAGTCGAGCGGAGAGCTTGTAGTCCTTCTGTAAGAACTTCAATTCTTTCATAGTGAATTCTGTTATGCCTTGAGGATCGGTGGGTCAAATCCTCCCCAGGTTTTTACCGTGTGGTTTCCTGGGTGATCATATCTTGTGTTATTTATTTTCCGCTGCTTTATATTCTTGATATGATTGTTTGGATTGTTTTAACCTAGAATTGCTTAATTTGACTAAGTAACAACTTGGCTAATTAATCTAGGCTACGCAATCTGTGTGTTTAAGGGGTCTAAAAACCGTACAGTCTCTTATTGAAAATTTGAAATTTGATTTCTTTTAAGCTCATACACCATGTTAATTAGAATTTAGAGGTGCATGATGTTTAAAAAGTAGTCATACATTTGTTTTATTTTTGTTACTAGAAATACATGTGATTTTAAATTTAACTATCCCGTGCATCGCACAGGTTAGCAACTAGTTGAGATTATTTAAGAAACACTCATTTTCACGGTCTATGACTTCTTCAGATATTTGAATTAACTAACACCAAATTGTTTGGAAGAAGTCTAACTAATAAAACTAGTTAGCGTCAAGAAAGCGTGAATGCTTCGACTAGTAGCAATGTTATCAAATGAGAAATCCTTTTCAATTAATAAAGATAACTATTTAATCCCTCTCCCTTAAATTAATAGTAGCTTCTTAATTACTACTAGTTTTTTTATTATTCAGACAGATGTTGCTCTGCTTTAGCATTTGTATGATTGTTGAGATTTTATTTCTTGTATCTATGAGTGTAATGTCCTATAAACAACATGATTCTATGTACACCTTTTGAGTTTATAATAATTAATCTAAACCAAGAATGATCAAGAAATTTATACATTTTAGGTCTAACTTGATATATTTTAAGTCTTTTTTATATATAGAGTTTCAACTTATAGCGTCGGTTTCTGATAATTGTGTTCTTTACCATCAAACAAAGGCACTAATCAATTTTTGGTATAAGTGAATACTATTTATTTAATTTTCTACTCTCAAGTCTCTAGCTCTTAAAAGAATTGAGCGTGAATATTTTTTTATTTTTTATTTTTTTTACAATTATCCAATATTTAGAAGCCTTTCAAGGAGAGGGAAAGAGTGCAAAACTCATCTATACATACATACATACATACATATTATATATATATATATATATATATATATATCTTTTTAAAGAAAATTAATTATCAACCCAAAATACATTTGAAGTGGAGAGAATTCTAATTCTCTGGTTTATGTTTTGAATTAAAAATTATGATATGCGCTTAAAATATTTAATTATCTCAAGTAAGAGCATTTGAAGTATTCAACCTGTCGTGCAGTAATAAGCGCAACTCAATTAGACCTCACTAGCTGCGTCATTCGCTTAATGCATGGTCAATGACTCATTAACCAAGCTTATAATAGTGTCAATTTCCACGCTGTTACTCCTTGATTTAATGCATGTATCGTTCCAAGTCCTCACACTCTCTCTCTCCCAATTAGTTTGAGATAGGTTCAAGTTACACCTGGTATAACTTTAAAAGAATTACACATTTTTGTAACCATTGATTTTTATAAGATCTAGTGGTGAGAAAGAGAGTAATTTCTACTATCATTAATATTCTAGAAATTAATAACTTAGCTGCCTCCACAATAAATGTATATTATTTTATTCTTTATTTTCTCAAATTCCCTTCTCTTTTTGGCGTCACCTCTACCACAACTCCATCCTCTTCACCATAAAACCAGCTGGCTTTATGATTAGGTTAAAGAACTAAACGTATTAAACCAGTTGGGTTTCAGATGGAGACCCACCCTCACAAATACTAGTTATAAGTATTGATTGTCTCTTCAGACTTCCTGGTTAAAAATTGAAAAGGAAGTATTGATTTTGTTTGCCCTTTATAAGCAGATGGTACACACAGAGAAAACGGGATCAATAATTTATAGAGTCTCCTTTATTAAGCTCTCACCAATATCTTTATGTATATGAACACAAGCCAAGGCTAAAATGGTGAAATCATCAAGTTTTATCTCTAACAATTACTTCTTTGTTGTAAACTTTGGACACCAATTTTGCCACACGGTGATAGTCCCCGCACATTTTAAGGTTCTTTACGATTCTAATTGATAGTTGCATATGCATTACAAAGTGATAATGGGTTTAGACCAAAACCATCATTGTTAACCAAGGACCAAGCCTTTCCTGCCACCATCGAGTTTTACCGAGACCCAGCCTTTTTGAAAAACCCAACTCATTTAAGAATTAAACACCACCTCCAAAAAATTTTGTTTTTGAGAAAAACAACCTCCACAAACTTAGTTGGTTAAGTATGTTTTGTTCCTTTGCTGGTTTTGTGGTCAACGTAATAAGGTGGAGCCATGGGAGAGATGAATTAGCGAGAGAAGGTGCATAATTTTTGTAAAAAAATGAATAATAAAGTGATGTACATTAATTTTGGGGGGGGGCAGTTATGTAATTAAATTTTAATATATTAATGATGTGAAAATTAGTGTCTTTCTCACCATTAGATCTTATAAGAATCAAAGGCTATAAAAAGATGTAACTCTTTTCAAGTTACAACAGGTGTAACTTGAACCCATATCAATTAGTTTTTCTACAACTAATAGCGCAATTACTCTATCAATTACTCCATTTGTTGACAATTGTCAATTGTGGCTTGATTGCCTATTAATTAAAAGGTGTATATATTTGCAATTTTAAATAATCATTAGGTCCTTCTCCAAAAAAAAAAAAAAAAAGTAAATAAATAAATAGTCACATTTGGTATCTTGGTTGAAGCTCATTGTGTTATTTGTGAAACTTGATCAAATCAAATTAAAATAGAGAGTAGTTAATGTATGTGGCTTGATCACCTATTATTTAAAGTTTTGGCTTTGAGTTCTTTCCATGCACAGCTACACAAAATTGCCAACTTTAGTTGTCCTTTTTAGGTATATCTATAACTAGTCACTAACTCGTACAATGCACGGAAAACTTTTAGATCAAATGTTAAAATGTTCTTGTTTAAATAGTTGTTTAATTTCAACTATTTGAAAGCTAAATCAACTCCAGTATAAGATGAAAGATGTAGTATGAACATTTCTTATGAAAAATTGTCAAAATTTTATCGCATAATATTGTTAAAAATGAGAAACATACAAAAATATTACAGGGTAAAATAATACAACAATTATAACATGCTCTTACATTTGGTTTAATAATTATTACAAAAGAACTAGTAAACTAAATAATATATAATTGTCGTTTTGGGTTTTGCTTTCTATGAAAGTTTCTAATTTTCTTTTGTTCATTGTTTAAAAATTAGATCCATACTAATATTCTACTCCCTCCGTCCCATTTTTTTTGTCCTCTATTCCATTTTGAGATGTCCCAAAATATTGTCCTGTTTCTAAAAATAAAAGTCATTAATTTACTAATGTTCCTATTATACCCCTATTAATTTACTAATTCAATTTTTTAATAAATTTTTTTAAGGGTAGTTTTGGTAACTTATACATTTTTAAAAGGTAGATAAGATAATAAATGATGTTCCCTTAAAAAGTTTGACTTTTCAAACAGGACAAAAATATTGGGACGGAGGGAGTAAAAGATTAGACATACTAAAAACAAAAGATATTTGACCAAATATGATTGTGCCCTTAACTCTTCCAATTAGCAAGTAACATAGGACATTAATTGCAACTAATCAAATAATTCAGCAAGTTTAGACCCTACAAAGCATGACAACAACTATATATGTTACCAAAAAGCCAAAAGCTTAGGACATTGCATAATTCAGCAATACTATGCAAATCTTATATAATCAGTCCATCAAACTTTTTCTCATTTAAGAATAGTAATCAAAAAGCACTATGAAAAAAAATTGCACAAGAAAAATAAGATAAAACCAATATGAGTATAAGGCTAGAATCTATACTCTAAATTATTGCAATTTTTTTATTAAAAAAATCCATAATAAAAAAAAAAAAAAAACATAGAGTTAATATAAATTACTAAGAAATCAAACAAATAAAATTCTAGCAATGTTTTATACAGCAATATCTAAAAATTCAAACAAAATCATGCTGTATCACAGCCAAGAAGTACCCATAACCATAAGCCTAGAACGAAACCCAAAAAAAAAAAAAAAATGATATCGAGATTTGAGCAACATGGAGATTGAAGCATAATATAAAGAGATTCAAGTGAATGGGTACCATATTGATGTAGAGAGAGTACAGTGGCTAGCTTTTTGGTTAAATTTGATTTAAAAAAAAAAAAAAAATTCGAACTTGTGCAATCATGCCAAACAGATACAAAAGACAATTTAACGCATTGGCCCCTCTTTATTTATAAGGTGGCTCTTTCGTCAATCTTGGAATTCACATTGCACAAAAATTGCAACTGAGAACAAAGAAAATAAAACAAAGACAAAGGAAGTCAAATTCATAGAGAAGAGGAAAAGAAGTGTTACGTTTACAACGGACCAAAGCAATCAGGTTTTTTGGGTCTTCATTGTAGATAAGAGATTGGATTGGAGTGAGAGAGAAGGAAAGTAGCAATTGAAGCTAAAGGTTTTCATTGTGTGTTGAGTTAAAAAAATTTGGAGTCAGGTTCTTCAAAATAAATAATAAAGAGAATAAATTAAATTTAAAAAATAATAATTATGTGGAAAATTGTGGAGGCTCAAAAGCTTATGTGACACAATATAAGGAAGTCAACAAATAGTCAAACGTGTTCGATTTTATATTATATATATAGAATATATTATTTATAGGGTAAACTACTAATTTGGTAATCCTTTATACTATATTTCAATTCCTAACTTTTCAACTATATCAATTTAGTCCCTAACTTTTTAGTGCTGTGTCAATTTAGTCCATATTGTTATTTCTTTGATAGAAATTATTGACGTGGCTAACGGTCAAAATAAAAATTTAGTATCTATTGATGTGGCAATAAACTAATTTTTATTTTGGTTGTTTGCCACATTTGTAATTTTCATCCAAGAGATAACAACAGGGACAAGATTAACATAGTACTGGAAGGTTAGGAACTAAATTAACACAATTGAAATATTATGAACCAAACTAAAATATGGTGAAAATGATAGGGACTAAATACATCATTTACTCTTATTTATATCTAAAAGATGAAGGTGAATCACATTTATGTCATCATTTTCTTTACTTCATTTCTTAAAAAAAAAATGTTTATAAGTATTAATGTATGTAATAATGCATTATCTTTTTACTCGTTCTCAAAACTAATTATAACTTGTAAATCATGATAAAATCATCACTTTCACTAACATGACTTTACACATTCTTGAACATAAATATAACTTATCATATAAAATACATGTAATACAAACATCTTCGGTGGAGACACCATTTATTTATTTTTAATTAGTTTATACTTGCCCAAAAAAATCTCATTCCACTATTGTATTTATATCCATATGTAAATTTAGTATTTAAGGCTAGGTTGAAGGGCTTAGTTGCGCTCCTACTTAGAGAATCATGTCATCTTCATCAATTTCAAGAGATAGAGAAAATAAAGCTCTTAACAAATAGTTTTTTTTTCCCCCTTTCTTTTTCCTTTTTGTATAAAATATTATATGTAAGAGGTTTTCCTGATATGATTTTTGTGGTGTACCAACTTTCTCTACATGGTTTCAAATTCAACTTGAATAACACATAGAATCACATACGCATGCATAATAATTTATTTAAAAATATTAATTTCCTAACAAATCTAATTGATGTTACTTTAACAACAAACCACTTCCATCATACTGGAATAAATTATTCATCACAGATTATGGTTTTACATCACTTTATTCTTATAATTATTATTAATTTTTTGAGTTATGTTTACTAATTATTGTTCGTTATTCGGTCCATTTTGGACTATTTGGTCCAGTTTGATCAACTTGGGTCCAATTTAGTCTATTCAGTCCATTTAGGTTCGTTTGGTTCAAGTCGGTCCATTTTGGTCCATTTCGGTTAAGAGTATTATTAATTGTTTGTGTAATATCAGTTGTAATTATATGATAATCTTTTATTACCATGATAATCTCCTTAAGAGAGTGAGAATTTGAATAATAAATTTGAAAATTAAAAAATTTAGTTGTACTAAAAGAAATTAGGAAAATATAGTGCATATTAACAATAAATAGAAAAATACGGACCACTTCAAAAATGAATAATATCAATTAAAAACACCAAAAATGATACAATTATATATTTGGAAAAATAGAGAGATGAAAATTACTTTTAGAAATTATTTAATTTTTAGAGAGAACAAATTATTTACAATAAATTATACATTATACCACATCTCAAAATAATTATAAATTCTCATGAATTCCTTGGGTCTGCGACTAGTATGAATAAAACCTATTACACACTTGTGTGTATTACACAAGTGTTAAATAACACTAAATCTTGAGTCTAACTCACATTTTCTATTTTGAAATCATGAGTTAAACTCAAGATTTTAGAGTTATTACACACTTGTGTGCATATACACAAGTGTGTAATAAACAATGCCCATAATTATATATATCTTGTGCGGTTTTGAAAAAAAAAAAAAGAAGGTAAATAAATAAATAGGATGCCATGAGACAATTGAGTAAGGTAAATCCGTACTTATTCTTTGTGATTTGTGAGAGCTTTTTGGGTGTATTTAAAGTTTGTGAAACTGCATTTATACTACTTCTCTATTTTTCATATTTGTTAATGGAAATTCCCCTCGTCAACGTCTATGAACGTAGGCCTAAGGTTGAGCCATCTAAATAATATTCACTCTTGTAGTTCTACTTGACTGTGTCTATTTTTCTTCGTTTCTATCTTTCTCAAACTCATAATAATTTTTCACACAATCTTATATGAGAATGCTATCCAAAAGCCCTTGCACACAACACTACCTCCATAGTCCTCATATGCATTTCCTCAACACAGGATGCACCTCTGGCAAACATGACACCCTCCATGCCTAATATTTCTATATTTACCATATTAAGCTAGGATTTCTAAATTTTCAAATATCATTCCTATTTCCAGACCATGAGTCAAGTTTAGTCCTTATATGCATTTCCCCAACACAAGATGTAACTCTGGCAAACATGACACCCTCCTTGATTGATATTTCAAATGTCATTCCTAATTTCCAGACCATGAGTCAATTTTAGACCATATCAATAAGCAAAATTATTTCTTGATGTGAGTCTTCATTTTTTGCTGAGTTTGGAAAATAATGGGCTGTTTGGCTTTTAAAAAACCATCACTCCTCACTCCTTACTCAATTTTCATCACTCATCACTCATCACTCCTCATTCATCACTTAAAATACCCCAATTTTCTAAACTCCACACTTTTTGTGGGATCCATATCTGACCCACAGCCTGAGTACCTTACCCATGTATACATCACCTTTTCTCCCCTTTTTTTTTCCATCACTCTCCCCCAATACCCAGACACATGATTCTCTCTTCCTCTCTGAGTACAAACAACGCCGATCTCCATCTCTGATGGGCAGCGGCAGCGCCGATCTACGGGTATATCAGTTTGGTGCTTGTAATCTGTGGGTGAAGAGGGAAAAATCTTCATAAAACGGGCCTGATGGGCCATCCTCCATGGGCCGAGGCTGGACGGGCCCAATATCCACAAAACACATCAAAGAATCCCAAGATCAAAGGAATTCTAGCACAAATAAGATTTTGGAAGATATGCTCGTTAATATGAGTCTTCTCCACAAGAAAATACCTTGTCCATCACGTTTAGGATCATACAAGAAGAGTCCTATAAGGAAAAGACTTCCGCGCCAAGGAAGAGATGTTAACCCTTTACTATTATAAAAGCCCTAATACCCTTATAAATTACAGTACGCATGATTAACCCCTCTCTAGCACTCTAGAGTTGAAAGAAATTCTAACTTGACCTTCGGAAGGTATTTGGCCGGCACCACACCGGTTCTCTCTATTAGGTCTTCCCCTTTTATTGTGTAGGTGTTGTTTAGAGTGTGCGAGTATCGTGTGGCTCACTGGTGAATTTTTTGGCATCATCAGTTGGCATCGTCTGTGGGAACCGCACAGTTGAGATTCGTAAACCATATTACCGTTTCCCGGACAAAAGGGTTGCATGGTACTCACCCACTTAATGGTAACCACAAACGACGTTCAAGGAGAGGAACCACCCACAACTGCCCTCGAGAGACAAGTTCGAACTCTCGCCGCAGCCGTAGAACGCCTCACTAAACAAAATCATGACTTGGAAGAACAACTGCACCAAAAGAATGCAGCGCTGAATGACCAACGAGAAGATCAAGAAGGGAACAACGCTGAAAGAAGAAACCAGGAAAGACCTAAGGGCAGCAACGCCCCAAGCAAACCTGTAAAACAGAACTTAAGCATGCCATCTCTGATGAATGCAACTCCGCCACCTATAGTCACTGAGATGCAGGCGATGAAGGAACAAATGGAGGTTATGATGAACACGCTCAAGGGGCGAGTGTCCAGTGATCTTGATGATTTGGTCAATTGCACCGACTCACCGTTCACTGCGGCCGTCAACTCTTTCCCCTTACCCCATAAATTTCGTATGCCACATATAGACAGTTACGACGGAGTAAAGGATCCTCTGGATCATCTAGAGACCTTCAAAACCCTGATGCACCTTCAAGGGGTAGCAGACGAGATCATGTGCAGGGCCTTCCCAACATCGCTCAAGGGCCCCGCACAGGTATGGTTCAGCCGATTGACGCCAAACTCCATCAGCACCTTCAAGGAGCTAAGCGCTCAGTTCACTACACACTTCATCGGAGGGCACAGGTATAAAAAGTCCACGGCATGCTTAATGAGTATCAGGCAACAGGAGGACGAGATGCTGAGATCCTACATAACGCGCTTCAATAAGGAAGCACTTTCAATCGACGAAGCCGACGACAAAATACTGGTAGCAGCATTCACAAATAGGTTGCGGAAGGCCAAATTTCTGTTCTCTTTATACAAGAACTACCCGAAGACCATGTCAGAAGTACTCTACAGGGCAACCAAATATATGAATGCCGAGGACGCATTGCTGGCTCGGGAGGAAAAGCCTAAAAAAAGGGAGCGACAGGAAGAAGGACAACGGGACCAAGGATTGAAGAAACCAAGAATGGGAGACAGAAGGGATGAGAGACGCTCCAGACCACCAGGAGGAAGGTTTATAAGCTTCACCCCGCTGACTGCCCCAATAGACCAAGTCCTAATGCAAATCAAGGACGAAGGGACACTAACCTTTCTTGGGAAACTGAAAGGGGACCCCAGCAAAAGATCAAGAGACAAATATTGCCGTTTCCACCGCGATCACGGCCACGACACAGCCGATTGCTACAATTTAAAGCAACAGATAGAGGCCATTATCAGACAAGGGAAATTACAGAAGTTCGTCAACAAAGAGAGGATGGAACCACCACCTCAAGAGCAGCAGCCCCGAAGGGATAATGAGCATCCTAAACCCCCAATCGGAGATATAAGGATGATCGTAGGAGGTACAGCGACAACCGGGTCATCCAAAAAGGCATAGAAGACTTACCTCCGCGTGGTTCAGAACGTCCACTTGACAGGCTCAGTACCAAAAATAGTACGGAGGGATAGCCCAATCATCGGATTTTCAGAAGAAGATGCACGACGTCTTCACCACCGGCATGACGATGCATTGGTTGTCACCCTACGAGTGGGAGAATACAACATGCACAGAGTGTTGGTTGACAATGGCAGCTCGGCAGACATCCTATATTACCCAGCGTTCCAACAAATGATGATTGACAGAGAACGACTGATACCAATGAACGCCCTGTTGGTGGGATTTGGAGGAAAGAGAGTATTTCCATTGGGTGAGGGCACACTTTCGGTGACAGTAGGTGACTACCCCCTACAGATTACTCGAGATGTGACATTCCTTGTGGTCGACTGCTTATCAACGTATAACGCTATCCTTGGACGACTAACCCTTAATGCATGGAAGGCAGTAACCTCAACGTACCACCTGATGATTAAGTTCTCCACGGAGTATGGGGTCGGGGAGTTACGGGGAAATCAGGTGGCCGCCTTGAGTGCTACATAGCCATGTTGGAAATGGACGACCACCAGTAGACCATGTGCATAGAAGAGCAGCGGATCGCGGCGGAACCAGTCGAGGAACCAGAAGAAGTAATACTTGATGAGTCAAGACTTCAACGAACGACTAGAATGGGGACGTTGGCCAGCCAGCAAACACGTCAAGCACTTACAGCATTCCTCAAGACGAATCAGGATGTTTTTGCCTGGAACCATGAGGACATGTTCGGGATTAGTCGTTCAGTCATAGTTCACAAGTTAAACGTGAACCCCGCATTTTCACCTGTAAGATAGAAAAAGTGAGTGTTCGCTGAAGAGCGAGACAAAGTAATAGCAAAAGAGGTCAGGAAGCTACTCGAAGTAGACTTCATTCGGGAGGTATATTACCCTGATTGGCTAGCGAACGTGGTAATGGTCAAAAAAGCTAACAGAAAATGGCGAATGTGTGTCGACTTCACGGACCTCAATAGGGCGTGCCCAAAGGATAGTTACCCGTTACCTCAGATTGATACCCTGATAGACTCAACGGCAAGACACCAACTCTTGAGCTTCATGGATGCCTTCTCGGGCTATAATCAAATTAAGTTAGACAAGGCTGATGAGGAGAAGACATCCTTTGTCACTAGCCAGGGCCTTTTTTACTACAAGGTGATGCCGTTTGGGCTCAAGAACGCTAGAGCAACGTACCAAAGACTAATGAACAAAATGTTCGCGCACCAGATTGGGAGGAACGTACAAGTGTATGTCAATGACATGCTGGTAAAAAGCCTTCTCAAACCTGATCACCTGGCAGATCTACAAGAAATGTTCGACACTCTTCAGTCGTATAATATGAAGCTAAATCTAAAAAAATACGCGTTCGGTATTACGGCAGGGAAATTCTTGGGATTCATGGTTTCCCATAGAGGTATTGAAGTTAATCCGGAGAAGGTTCGGGCCATCATAGAGTTAGAACCGCCAAAAACGATCAAGGAGGTGCAAAGATTGAACGGTAGAATTGTAGCCCTGAACAGGTTCGTCTCGAAAGCGACGGATAAATGTCTTCCATTTTCCGTACTTTAAGAAAATCATTCAATTGGACGGATGAGTGCAAGAAAGCATTTGAGGATTTGAAGAAATACCTATCATCTCCACCATTACTCAACCCGTCAAAGTCAGTGGAAGTGCTCTACCTCTACTTGGCAGTTTCTCAAGCAGCAATCAGCGCGGCCCTAGTCAGGGAGGAGCACGGATCACAAAAAACCGTCTACTTCATAAGTAAGGCGTTCCGGGGAGCAGAAGAAAGGTACCCTCAAATAGAGAAGTTGGCCCTCGCGCTAGTAACAGTAGCAAGGAAGCTCAAGCATTACTTCCACGCCCATACAATTGTAGTTTTGACGGACCAACCCCTAAGGAGAGCCATGAGCAGCCTAGAGACTGCCGAACAGATGGCGTTATGGGCAGTAGAACTAAGTGAGTTCGATATACAGTACCACTTGTAAACTGCGATAAAGGGGCAAGCCGTTGCTGATTTCATTGCAGAATTTACTAGTTCGGAAGGCATAGGGGTAGAAACAGCCCCACAGTGGAGCATCTACACAGACGGATCTTCCAACAGGCACGTAGGAGGGGTTAGTGTAGTAATCCAAACCCCTGAAAGAGATGAGATTAAGTGCATGATCCGCCTGGACTTCCCTACAACCAACAACGAGGCTGAGTATGAAGTATTAGTAGCAGGGCTAGACCTCGCTAAAGCAACAGGCGCTCAGAACATGGTCATACATTGTGACTCGCAAGTGGTGATAAGTCAGATCAATGGCGGCTACGAGTGCAAGAATGAGAAGATGAAACGGTATCTGGAGGAAGTGAAGAGCCGTATCAGCGGCCTCGAAGTCAAATTCGTCCAAATCCCAAGGGAGGAGAACAAATGTGCCGACCGTTTAGCAAAAGCCGCATCGACAGAATTTATGCTTATCCCTGAACAGGTATTGTCCTTCGTCCAAATCTCCTCACTCATTGATGACAAGGTAAATGTACAGGAAGTAAGTACAGAAAGCGATTGGACCACGCCAATATTATCTTACCTGAAGGAAGGTGTACTGCCCGTCGGAAAAGATGCTGCAAGGAAACTAAGGGTCCAAGCATCACGGTTCGTGCTAATAAAGGACATCTTATACAAGAGAGGATTTTCTCAACCCTACCTAAGATGTTTGACCCCTAACGAAGCAGATTACGTAATGAGAAAAGTCCACGAGGGTGTATGCGGCAACCACTCGGGGGCAAGGTCATTGGTACAGAAATTGATCCGAGCTGGATATTACTGGCCCACAATGCTTAAGGACGCACGGCTTTACGTCAATACTTGAAACAAATGTCAGAGGTTTAGCAACCTCACCCGACAACCATCTGAGGAACTAACCCCCATGACAGCCCCTTGGCCATTCGCTCAGTGGGGATTAGATATAATGGGCCCCTTCCCTACAGGAGTCCGGCAGTTGAAGTTTCTTGTCGTTGGCATTGACTATTTCACCAAGTAGGTGGAGGCAAAAGCATTGGCCACCATCACGGAAAGAAACATTCGAAGTTTTTTTTTGAAGAAATATTATCTGCAGGTATGGGATCCCCAGAATACTTGTTTCCGACAACAAAAAGCAATTTGACAACAGTACCTTTCGAGAATTTTGTTCAGAGCTGGGCATCAAAAACCACTACTCCTCTCCAGCACACCCACAGGCCAACGAGCAAGTTGAGGTCACGAACCGATCCTTGCTCAAAATCATCAAGACCCAGCTCAAGGGAGTAAAGGGTATCTGGCCAGACGAGCTACCAAGCATTTTATGGGCATACCGAACCACTGCAAGAAGAACTCCCACAGGAGAAACGCCATTCCAACTTACCTACGAAAGTGATGCTGTCATCCCGGCAGAAGTAGGACTCACAAGCTACAGGGTAGACAACTATGACGAAGACAAAAACGAAGAAGCCATGCACCTTCAGCTCGACCTAATAGATGAAGTTCGGGCTGCAGCGGAGCAAAGGCTGGCGCGGTACCAGAATCTCATGGCTAAACACTACAACTCCAACGTCCGGCATAGAGAGTTTCAGGTGGGAGATCTTGTACTTCGGAAGGTGATGGGTACTACCAGAAACCCGTCACAAGGAAAGTTCGGCCCCAACTGGAAAGGACCTTACAGGATCGCATCATGGCAACGGAAGGGAACCTACCACCTCGAGACTCTGGACGGGCAAAAGCTACAACACCCATGGAACGTGGAGCACCTACGGAAGTACTACCAGTAGCAGATATGAAGAACAACGGCGTTTTACAATTTTCCAGTTTATTTGGCTTTTCTACAAGTTACTAGTTTTACTTAAGAACAATTTTTGTTTACTACATATTATGTTTTAAGCCCGATGGGGCAAGTACTTTTCTACAAATATATGGTTTTTTAATTAATCAAACGACTATTTAGGCAACTTTGTTTTTCTACAATTTTTACAAAGTCCATAAAGTGGACGAAGTCCATAAATTGGACGGATCACCCTAAGAGGGTTAGAAATTTTACAAGGTCCATAAAGTGGACGGATCACCCCAAGAGGGTTAGAAATTTTACGAAGTCCATAAAGTGGACGGAGTCCATAAATTGGATGAATCACCCCAGGATGGTCAGAATTTTACAGTCCATAAAGTGGACGGAGTCCATAAATTGGACGGATCACCCCAAGAGGGTTAGAATTTTTACAGTCCATAAAGTGGACAGATATAAAGTCCATAAATTGGACGGATCACCCCAAGAGTGTTAGAAGTTTTACGAAGTCCAAAAAATGGACGGATGTCAGGTCCATAAGGTGGACGGATCGGCCCTATAGTATGGAAATCCTTACAAAGTCCACAATGTGGACGGTTCAACGCTATAAGATTAAAATTCTTACAAGTCCATAAAGTGGATGAATATTAAGTCCACAACGAGGACGGATCATCAATATAGGATAAAATTCTTTGAAGTCCGCAACTTGGATGGATGTCTAGTCCACAGAGTAAACGGATCATGTCTAGTCTACATGGATGGATTCTGAGTCCAAAATAGATGAAGTCCCTAACATGAACGGATACAAAATAAGGCCTACTTAATGGACTAATTATACCAAATTGCTAAAATCCTAAGTAGACGGATTGAGCATACAAAACACCATAGATTGATGAATAAACAAAATTATAATAAAAGGACGGTGTCTATCTTAATTCGAGGAGTCCAAAGGTGGACGGTACAATTCATTAGCCAAACAAAATAAAGTGGACGGATGAATTCCACCCAGTAGAATATGAAAAATTGTTCTCCAAATACCCTTACATAAATATGAAAAATGAATAGATAAAACTAAATTTAATCCAATTTGGGGGCTTCCTTCTCTTCACTACGACGGGCCTGGCCATCCTTCGGGTCACTTTCAATGGCATGCTGTTCTCCAGGAGCATTGACAGGTGGGTTCTCGCCAAAGAGCTCGTCGGTATCCTCAGATTGAGCAGGACGAACGGACGTAAGTTTAGGGGCATTGATACTGACGGACGACAAATCAAAGTCAGGATATAGCGCCTTCACTTGACGAACAGCCTCATCAAAACTGTCACCATAGGAATCTCCAAGCTCGAACAAAAGGGCGTCGGAGTCACGGTACTCTTGTATAGCAGCATCCTTAGCCAAATGGAGCTCTTTTTCTTTGTCTTTAAGTACCTTCCTCAGCTCCTCCGTCAGCTTGAAATACTCATCCCTCGCCGTCTCAACCATTTTGAGTTTCTTCTCCTATACGACTTTCCAGGCCTTCAGCTCGACAAGCTCATCCTCCATCAACTTGGCTTTATCCCCTACACAGGTTAAGGTCGTCTTATGATTGAGGCACTGTCCCATCAAGCCCTTCATCATGACCATGGCCTGAAAGATGGGAAATAGTTTAATTTCAAACAAAGGCATTGATAAGATGGATGAAAGATAGACGGATGAGAGATGGACGGAGTTTACCTGAGCAATGCTAAACAAACCCGTCTCGCCCATAGCCTCCGTCGAGTGATTACTCAAGTCTTCGTAATCCTCGGAGGTGATGATGAAGGAGATCTATTCCAAAGCATATTTGGGACCGTCTCGAAGAAGGGACGGTGGCTTCTTAAGGTTGGTAGACGAACCTTTCATAAGGTCTTTACCGGCCCCATGTTTTGGTGGGGTGGCCGTCTTGGCACCCTCAGCCATGAGCCCCACGATGGGGTCTAAAGAGACCTTTGGCTTCTTTGGAAGACGGTCTTCTTTGGAAGGCTGCTTTCTCTTTGCAGAGACCGTCTTCTTGGGATCAGTAGCACTGGCCTCCTTGTTCTTTGCAACATTGGCCTTTATTATTGCCCTTCTCTTGGCGACATCCATTTCTATAAGGATGAACGGATGAAGTTAGTTTCCTAAAACAAAGGGTCAATTATTCAATCAAGATTGGAACGACGGACTTACGTTGACGGATCCTTGCTTCGTATTTGATTGCTGCTTGTGTTGGTGCAGGTCCGTCACAGTACCAGTGAATGGTGTCAAGGTTGACCAACTTAGCCCAAGTCCTTTCCTCTGGTGTAGTCTTTTGGAAAATTTTCTCAAGAAAACTGTACTCCTCGAGGTTAACTTATGGACGCCGTCGGACTGCAAAGAAAAAGGGAGGACGGTTAGAAAAGGTTTTGAAATAAACTGAACAGTTGAGAAAAAATCCTCACACATTAGGACGGATACATACCATTCTCAGATAGTGTGCTCATGTTGTGTCAACAGGCATATAGTCTGTATCCCCTAGACGACATTCCCACTCATCACCCTCTAAGAAAAAATAACGACTTTTCCAGTCTCTGTTGGAGTCTGGGGTTTCATATATTACCTTTAACAACAGACTCCTAGCTACAAAACTATATATACCCCTAGATTTGTCAATTTCATCTGGACGGTAGCAGTGAAGGAACTCTCGCACCGTCAACCTCCTAGCTTCGTCTGACTAAGCACCATACAGAATCTCCATTGCTATGAAGACCCTCCAAGCGTTGGGGGATATTTGGTTGACAGAAAAACCCAGATATTTGAGTAGCTCACGATGAAGGGTGCTCAGTGGAAACTTGAGTCCTGCCTTCAACATTTGCTCGTACACTCCAATACCTTCTACCCCTTCATGATAGCATTTCTCTGATTTGTAAGGCAAACGGATGGGAATGTTATTCGGGATCTGATAATTAGCCCTAAGTGTTTTGAAGTGGGTCTCCTTGATGGTAGATGTAAAGTCATTTACTGTCCACTCTGGAAGCATAATGAACTCCATTGGTCCATCAGCCCCTACGACGGGTCCTATTTGTTGTTCTTCGCCGTCATCAGACCCTACCTCTGGTTCGACCAATTCCATATCCTCATTTGTTAAGGATGAAGAAGAGGCAGATGGACTCCTATTGTCGCTTGGACTATCTTGGTCTTTATGACCTGACGGGTATACCTCCTCATAATTTGCCCCGTCACGGACAACTAACTGATTACTCGACGCACTGGACATTGCCTACAAGTGACGACAAAACTTAAGACTATGACGGGTCTATGAATAGGGTAACAGAAGTATAAATTTTTGAGGTATAAAAATTAATCCGACGGTAGAAAGACAGGACAAAAAAGTACTTACCAATCAATATGTATGTGAACGGAGGAAATATGTTGATGACAGATGCTAGTAATTAAGCGATGTGGTCTGACAAGGATGACAGATTGCACTCTGACTAGTGTGTTTCTGTGCAAAATAGGAAAATGAGAGGCGAAGGTTTGGTATTTATAAAGAAAGTACATGGAAGACGAGGCGACGTCTCGATCCAAGACAACATTCATTGGAAGAACGACACCTGTCATAATGTCCGTTGGATTTTTTTCCAGGATGTGAAACCGTTGACCCACAGGCCTTTGACCCGTCATTCCCTGACCACGAATCGTCACCCCACGTGTCCTAAAAAGAATGACGGACTCATGGGGTAAGGGGGCAACTGAAGAGGGAAAAATCTTCATAATACGGGCCTGACGGGCCATCCTCCGTGGGCCGAGGCTGGACAGGCCCAATATCCACAGAACACATCAAAGAATCCCAAGATCAAAGGAATTCTAGCACAAATAAGATTCTGGAAGATACGCTCGTTAATATGAGTCTTCTCCACAAGAAAATACCTTGTCCATCACGTTTAGGATCATACAAGAAGAGTCCTATAAGGAAAAGACTTCCGCGCCAAGAAAGAGATGTCAACCTTTTACTATTATAAAAGCCCTAATACCGTCATAAATTATGGTATGCATGATTAACCCCTCTAGCACTCTAGAGTTGAAAGAAATTCTAACTTGACCTTCGAAGGGTATTTGGCCGGCATCACACCGGTGCTCTCTATTAGGTCTTCCCTTTTTATTGTGCAGGTGCTATTTAGAGTGTGCGAGTATCGTGTGGCTTATTGGTGAATTTTTCGGCATCATCAGTGGGTATATGGGTTTTCTTTGTATGGTTTTGGTGCTTGTAATTTCCTCTTTGATTGATGTTGATGTTGATTGAATTGAAGTGGGTCTGACTTAATATGAATTGGATGGTGTTAATGTTAAATTGAATGTCAAAATTTGTTCTGATGCATGAAGATCATGTTGCATGAAACCCAGTGAAAAGGAATGGAAAAAAAAATGCAACCAAACCCAGAAATCAACGTGAGAAAAAAAAAAAAAAAAAATAAAAAAAAAAGAGAAGAAGAAGAAGAAGAAGACAACTGTGTTGGAGAGAGCAAAAGGTCTGATCGTGGGTCCCTCAATGTGTGTATATTTACAAAAATGTCATCATAAGTCTGTTTCCATAACTTGAAAACACCTAAAATGTGTTTTCAATTTTTATAACTCATCACTCAAAAATCAGAGAATTGAGTGATGGAAACAAAACTTGAAAACAAATCCAAACAAGCTTCTCTTCGTTGGTCCCACCATTTTTGAATGGTGAGTGATGGAAACAGAGTGATGAGTGATGGAAACACCAAAAACCAAAGAGCCCCTAATTCTCCTTGTGTCTTAGTAGCACCTTTTGATCTCCTCATAGAAAAATCTTGAGTTTGAATGCACAACTTACTTAAGCCAAAAAATAAAAAGTCCTTTTGCAATAATGAATTTGATAAACTGGGGTGCCTGCTATGCCTACATCAAGTTTCCTGACCAATCAACTACATTATCAAAGTGCCAAGTACGAAGGACTCCTTATTTATATATTACTAAAACCTGAAGCGTAGTATTTAATGTTGCTTCTCTCACATTGAGCCACATCAGCAGCCATGTCATTTTTATCATATTTTCTAAATTTGTCCTACAATTTTAAAATAGTTTTTATCAATTTCAAATACAGATAATTATAAAATAACTTTCATCTCTATCTTCACCATAAAGCCCACTTCTTACAAATTTAATATCCCATAAAGCCCATACCCAAAGCCCTTTCAACTGAAACTCTTTGCTTTCACGGTTTCAACTTTTTGTTTTTCCTTTCCTTTTGCACACGGTTTTAATTTCCTGTCTCCCACGTTTTAGTTCTTTCCCCTTCCCCACCTTCTCTGTTCTACGGTTTCCTACGGTTTCACATTTTATCATCGCCAGTCTTTCTGCCTTTTAACGGAAGCCTCTCTGTTTTCCTTCCTTCCTGTCTTCCTCTCCTTACAATATATAAATACTGACAGCAGCTAGACGATTTAGTTAAGGTATCTCTAAATCCAAGTTTCTTTTGTGCTCTATTCTTTTGTATGATGTTTTTTATTTTCCCTTTTTACTGCTTCTTTCGTGCTGTGGTGTGGATAATTGTTATGTTGAATTTAATTACTTTATAAATCATTTTTCTTAGTGTGTTGAAGTTTTGATTGCTGGGTCTTATGTTGTGTGATTCCAACGACTTAGTGTGACTCTGATTTATTAGTGTAGTGCTGTGGTGTTTGCTTCTACTGTTTGTTTTGTATGAGATGCAAAACCAACAATTGGTATCAAAGCCTACTTCAATATCATGATTGTATAACATATTGATTGGGTTTTAGAATCAAAGAAAATTGTTTTCCTGGTGTTCGAATTTTCTGCAGTAATTTTTCTGCATAATTGTGTTTATCATGGTCTTTGGTTTAGACATGGTTTGATATTCATGGTTTGAATTTTAAGAATTTGTGAATTTCTTTAATCAAATTCGTGAAACTCAAATCACTGTGCAAGCGTTTTTAAGTTGTGCTAAGATTGTGTGCATACTTCTACAGTTCTACCTAATAGTTGGTTTTCAGTGTTTTCTAGATAAGCTATACAAACTAGACGTAAGCCTATTCATATTAAGTATTAATCTCTTAAAAATAAAGATAAAGATAAGTAGAATTGAGCATACGGCTCTAATACGACCCTAAGAGACTTTATATATATATATATATATATATATATACATATATAAGTATAAAACTATCCCGAACCCAAATTATTGTTAGTTACAGTAACTATTCTTTTCTCATTCAAAACCTCTTGGAAGAAAGAGTTTGGAACACGTATTACTCATCATAATTGTATGCTTGTGTGAGAATGTTCATGCCTCAACATTGGTGGGAGAAGATCAAAATATGACTTGGATCCACACAAGATTTAAATATAAAATAATTCCATTCTTTTAGTTTTTGAGAAGAACCATTCTTTTAGTTAGTGGGGTTTTAAAACGTGAGTGATGATGATTGATAGATTTATTTGAGGGAGTGTCGGTAAATATCTCATATAAGTCCCGCTCCTTAAACAGTGAGGGTTTTTAAAAAAATATTTATTTATTTATTTTAATATGGGCTCCAAATTTCCAATAAACTCAACCCAACCTGTCCAATAAAAGACCTAAAATTGAAATATATATATATATATATATATATATATCTATACTACTATTTAAGAGGTTTTTCCTGTTTGGATTCCTCATTTTCATGGTTCTAAAATACCCCTACATTCCTATGTTTAAGTAGAGACAAAACTAAAGGACAATTTGGTAAAAATACAACTCTTAACTCCTACTAAAATATTGCCTAAAAAATAGGGTCACTCTCTTATTGATTTTCAAATTGCTTTTATCCACTTATAAATTAAATTTTCAAAACAAAATTATATATATATTTAAAATAAAAAAAACATGTTTTTTTTTACTACAAAATAGGACCATCAAAAAGAAAAAGAAAAAAGCCTCATCTCACGCGCGAAGCGCGTGTGATGAGGCTAGTTTCCATAAAAGTTTATAAAACTATTTTACAAATAAAAAAAAATTCAAACATTCAAACTTATAAAATAAAATTTAGAGAAGTCTACGAACACAAAAAATTTGATAAAAAATTTTCATGCAATAATTTGTAGTTCTAGAATTATTTGCAACTCTTTGCTTTGACATTTTCAAACAAAAAAAATATCATATAAGACTAGCACGTACTTGTATATATATATATATATATAAAAGTTGAAGTGGAGTATTTTTTGTTGTTACATTTCTGTTGAGCCACATCAACATCCTCATCATATATATTTTTTCCTTTTCTATTTTCTATTTTTTTCCCTCTTTCTTTACCTCAATTCAACTTGGACTTTCTGTTTTCTCTGTCTCTCTATTTAGTATTAATTGTGCCCTTCCAGTGTCCTTCCTTGTCCTGATGTTTGCCCATAAGTTTCTGTTACTAAATAAATCGGATTGAAAGTGTAGAACCATAGAAAATTCAATGTTATGACAGAGAGTTTCAGATGATAGTTACTTTTGAAGTAATTTAGAGAGTCGGTTTGTGTCCATCTCCCATAATTGCAGCACAAACATGGTATTGTTCCACTTTCAGTCAGTATATTATATTTAGAAATCTGTTGAACTCGAGTTCACGTAGAGTAGTGGGTGGAATTGATCAGGAAGAACAGCACATAACATAGGAGAAGAGAAGCTTAAAGACAGTAGTTGGGATTTTGGAGTGGCATGTCGGAGAAGACTTACAACTTAATGTTCAATTTGCTATATAAATCTCCAAACAGCATTTTTTTTTTTTTAAACATTATCATTTAACCTTTTCAATTTAATTGTTATGCCATAGTTCATGGATTGCAGGTGTTAAAAACTTACCCCGTTTGTGCAAAAAGATTGTGTAGAAAATCAAATGGCTATATCTGTTAGGTCTTTGACCAAACCTCTAAAGAGATTTGCATGGTGTGAAAAGCTTACCACTATTTGTGTAGTAAGATTTCCTCTATTTTTGTTTCCTTCTTTTTCATTTTCCCAAAATACAATGTTCCCATATTGAAATAAATTAAGCATGGAAAATCAAAATTGTTCCAATTGAATCACTAATACACCAAAGAAACAATTATTGCAAGAAGATTAGGTATTCAACCCCACCTTTTTCATGAGCAAGGGGCCTTCGTGAATTGGTTACACAAGTTAGTTGATTTGGTTAATTAATGATGGTTGTTATATCTATATAGATATGAACATCTACCTCTAGATTGATTTAAATTTTTTTTTTTTTTTTTGCATCCTTGCATATGTAGGGGAAGAGTGTTGACCTACAACCATCAATGAAATAACCCCTACGTACTCTAAGGACCTATATGATTTTTTTTCCCTTTGTAAATATTATATAATCTTTAATTTTTCCCATTATAAATATAATATAATCTTAATTTAAACTATGATAAAAAGGGAAAGAGGTGACTAGGAAGTAACTCAAATTGTGAGGGTGGCCAAATGATAGTTGAAAGGAGAAAAAAGAAAGGACAAGGAAAATGGAATATGACATTCATCAGATATTGTCAACACTCTTATTTTTGGAGGCGAGAGTTGCGATTGAACAAGAAAAATGAGTGATTGCATTTTCTTCACATATAATTGATTATTTCGAGACTATGCTTTGTGTGGGAATTTTTTTTTTTTTCGATTGTATTCTTGAAGAAAAAGACTTCTCTCATACAACTAAACATTAGATGATGTTGTGTTCAAAGGTTAAAAGTTGTTTGTAATTTATGCCAAGACTACGGACATACATATATTTTGGATGAGAATAGGTGATGTCGTGTTCATAGGCTAAAAGTTATCTATAATTTATGCATTAAATAAACACAAGTTAATTCAAGGCAGCATTGTCTAACAATTAAGAGAGCCAAATAGTTTGCATTATATAAATTGATTTTTTTTCGCACATTCAGATTTTTTAAAAGGAATAAATATCAAAGATTTATCAAGAAGAAATATTTTTGTATAAATTTGATTCTCTTGCATTTGTTTAGTAATTATCAAAATACAAATTGTTACATTTGATGGAAGTCAAAAGTAGATAAGACGTTACATTGTTGCTTGTAGTATAGAAAATAATACTTGGAAATTCTTTGGAATTAGTGAATTTGAATTGAGTGTGTTTAATGGACTTTGTTTGTAATTTGAGGACATAGAAAGTGGTAGAGTGGCTTAATAAAATATTAATTGGTCTAGGATCGTTACTTTACTCTTAAATTCAACCTCTTTTAAAATTATGTGGTATTCAAATCCTATAAATGTTTAATAGCTCATTGTTGTGATTTATATAATTTTGTTAGTATTTATCCACCATTATTTTCAGTCATATCATTTTTTATTGTGATAATTGGTAATAATCTCTAAGTAGTATGGAGTTTGCTTATTTTTTTTATTTTTTTATTTTTTTTTATCTAGATAATTTAAAAAAGAGAAAGTATTACAATGTTTGATGTGGATAGCTCATTATTTCTTAGGGACGAGGTTTCATTCCAAAAATTGATATGTTGTAATTATTTGAAATGAGTTTTTATTGGAACATGCTTGAACCATATCATTGTGGCTTTTAGATGAATGTTGTTTATTTGACTAATCTATTTATACATATTTTCAACGATTGTTTTGAATTAGAATTATCAAATTTGATTGGTTTCACCAATAAAAGTGAATGTGTATAACTTTCGTTCAAATATCTCATGCATCGCACGGGTTAGCGACTAGTTCTATAAATTCTGGAGAAGCAATTTATAGACAACTTTACTACCAATTTTTTGGAGAAACAAATTTCCAGACTCTATCTGCGACACATTGCTTAAGCAGAAGATACTTCTCACCGCATCAAAGTCTGACCACTAAATTACCAACTCCATAATCAACTAGGATTCAAAATAGTACGAGCAGACCGTACTTGACCGAATCAAGTTTCTTTGCTCGTATATGGTAGTTTCTAGTTTACATGACAATTGACTCGTCTTCAAGTTTAAGTTAGGTGATAAGGTACATAATGTATTGAATTAAGGCTTGAACAGGCCCATGATAATGAGATCCAAACCCCCGGTCTGCTAAGTGCCATGACAACTAGTGCCAACAAAATTGACAGAACTTTAAACAAAGATTGAGCCATGCATAAAAGTATAAACTTGTAATCCGGACTTACTACTTAGTCTAGAATAACATGTGCAAATGTTTCCACATTAGAGCTCTAAAAACACAAGCACCCAGAGAACACAAATCATGCTCAAAAGCCTAAGAGTCTCTAAATCTTCTCTATTCTCATTTGTCTGACCAATAGGGTGCCAAGAAAGATAGTGTGGTTCTCACAGAATACCACCACTATAGCTTCCCAGAAGACTTTTAAAAACCTGCCCATCCACAAGGTTGAGAAGCTGGCTTGGTATCTGTGATCTTTGGCTTTGCCAAAAGGCTGAACATTATTTCCTTCACTAACGGGTTTTGATATCTGAGGGCTACTAGTGGGGCTAGGAAAGAAACTCTCTGTTCCAAGACCCCATGTATCAAAACCAGAGTTTACTCGTGTAGCCTGCTTACTTTGGTGACCATTTCTTGTCGAAACAGATTGGGAAGGGTGTTCTGTTAAACATACGCCACCTCAGACAAAAAGTTCCTCATCTTTTTTATTCAATTTCTTCTTTCTTTGTGTTAGTATTGTTTAGAGATGTCTGAATAAAGGACCTATTTAAATTTCTCTGGAATCTCTGTTAATTTGATAAGGCATACTTCACAAAAATACACTTCCTTTCTCTCTCTCTCTCTCTCTCTCTCTCTCTCTCTCTCTCTTTAATTGGTTTTTTTGCACTTTATCCCTTAATTTTAGCCCCTTATTAGTTTCTTACTAGATTTAAGATTGAATTCCTACATTTTTAGGGTTTTAGAATTTGAATTTCAAAAATAGTGCTTTTTTCTTTTGGCAATTTAAGTTTAGCTTTTTGCTTTTTGTCTAACTTTTTTTTTTTTTTTTCTCCCCTAAAAAAGTAATAAAATTGGTTGTTTTTTGAAAATAAGCTACCAAAAATTTTGAGATACCAAAGGGACAAGTATGACACAAATGATTTGAATATCAAATATGCTTGACTAGCATGTTTCATTTCCTTTCCTCTATTAGAATTCAAAGTTAGTTGGAAAACATGATTGCTGTAGGTTTTTTCATTTCCTATTTCAAATTTAAATTTGAACATGTTTGAAGTGATTTGCTCAAGGAATAATTATAACTGATTCTCGGCCCCCTTGGGTCGCAATTCTCAAAGTTACAAATACAAATCAACCCACACACAAGTATAATTTAATACCACAAAAATCACAGCAAGAACAATTTAACAAACCCATGATAAAAAAAAATAAAAAAATCAGATTGAACTATGAACTTTATTCCCAAGAACAAACCACAGTGCAAAAGATAAATGCATGAAGGAAACCAACTGCTAATCATCCTGACTATGATAGCATATTAATATAAACAAGAATAGGTGTGGCACTACTGCCGTTTCATTCTAAAAGAAAAAAGAAAAGAAAAAAAGAATAGGGATTGCTAAGTACTCAGTTGTATGTACAAAGTTACCCATTCTCATCCATCATAAATGGGACACAGAAACTAAGGACAATGAAAAATAAAAAAGTGAACTACTTTTTGAAGACAAAGAGGAAGTATACAATGGAGGACTTGGGGGTATAGAAACTTCAATTACTCCTTCAAGCATTTGTGTGACCTTTTTCATTGAGGGTCTCAGTGAAGGATGATGCGGGAGATGCAAGAAAATTATTATTTAATATTATTTAATATTATTTATGTTTGCAAGGCAATTGTATTTTTATGTTTTAGGTCTTAGTAGTTTATTGGGCTATTAGTATGTTAATGTGGGAAGCAAGATTATTTTTGTAATAAGGCAATTAGGGTTTCCTAGCCAATTAGAACTAGGGTTTAGCAATCCTTTATAATCAACCTATTGTACTCCTTGAGGAGATAGTGGATATTTTGATGAATGAAAACAATGGCCATTTGGTCTTTCTTAATTTGGTCTAATGCTGACTCCAGGTCTACCCTAGGTGCTGACTCCTAGTAGTTTTCCCGCTTGGTGCTGACTCCAAGTAAGGCCTAGGTACTGACTCCTAAATCATATCCCTTTATTTTATTGTTGTTTCAATTTTGTTCTGGTGGTCCTGCGTCGAAGGATCTCCTTAAATACACCAAAGTGCCACAATCACAAGCCTCTCTAGCCTCTTCATGTCATTGCTTGCCTCCCCATCGTTTTCTATCAACTTATCTAATCTTTTATCTTTGTATCATTCGTAAGCCCAAACTATCAATGCCTCCTCTTCTTCCCTTGCGAAGGCAATGCAGGACTTGCAACAAATGATCTCAAGTAACATCACACCAAAACTGTACACATCAACCTTAACTGAAATGGATGCTTGGGTAAACCATTCAGGTGCAAAGTACCCAATTGTCCCTCTTATTGCTGTAAGAGCTGCTCGACTTTGCTCTGCCAACAAAAGCTTTGCTAATCCAAATTCAGCAATCCTTGGGGTAAGGTACTCATCCAGAAGTATGTTTTGAGGCTTTATGTCACAATGAATAATCTGGGTGCTGCACTCTTCATGTAAATACATTAGGCCTTTTGCTATTCCAGAAGCGATTTTCACTCTTTGGTTCCAATGAGGCTTAGATATCCCAAAGAGAAAACTAGCTAGAGAGCCATTACTCATGTACTCATAAACCAGAAGCCGGTGCTGTCCCTCATCACAATAGCCAAGCAAATGGAATAAATTCTTGTGATGAGTCTAACCGATAACATTCACTTCAGTTTTGAATTCCTTCTCACCTTCTTCTACTACCTTATCTTACTTCTTGACTGCAACAAATATTTTAGAATCTGATGCAAGGACACCTTTATAAACAGTTCCAAAAGCACCTTTACCCAATATTTGCTTGAAGCCCATGGTTGCTTGTTCGAGCTCTTTATACGTATAGCTTCTCACATTTATTGCAAGTGTGCTGTCAATATTCCATGGCATATTCACCTTTTTATGGTAGATGTAGAAACTAACCACGAAACTAGCTAAGAAGAAAAGGATATTGAGGAATGCAGAGCTGCTAAGTAGTACTGCCAAGATAACTACCATTGACTCGCCTTTCTTATCTGACTTGCCTTTCATATCTGAACCACCTTTAGGTACTTCAATGAGAGCTATTCTTGTAATATCTGGGTTTTGTCTTCCATTGGACAGAGGATACTTCGTCTTCCAGCAAGATTTACCTTTATCATCATAGACTGCCACAACACACAAGCAATCATCGAGGCATAGTTGTCTACACGTTGCCTCATCAACGGCAGATCCTTGAAGAAAGTTGTTATCTGAGACCGGCCAGTGATCTGTTTGTTAGCTTTACAAAATCAAAATCTTTATTTGCTTCCCGTCCATTGTGGCAGTTAGATAGTGTGAAATTTGGTTTGCAGCCTGTCCAATAGTCTGATTGGTCCAAGGCCGAAAATCCAACAGGACAAGAGCAAGATGCATGACTAAAACCACTTTTTTTAGTACAAATGCTATTGGGTCCGCAGAACTCACCACCATTAGCATAATTAACAAATGCTTCACAAATATTATCAGGAATGCCATTTACTTCAGTCCATGATGCAGGACTACTTCCACCACTTGTGGTGTCCTCCTTTCTGAGGTGTTTGTATAATCTGAAGACTCCATCGTGATCAATCCTAGTGATGAAGTAGAAAGTTTCATTTGAGCCAGGATTTTTCTTGAAAACGTTGAACCAGTTGGTTAATAATGCATTTTGGACGTACATGTATCCGGCCTCAGTAAAGTTCAACTGTGTTGCCAAGTTTACTGTCCAGCTAGAAAAATAAGCTTTCCCACGGATTTCAGATGGCATAGATAGAGAATAAAGCACCAGATTTCCATCATACTGAAAAGCAAGCTGGAAGCGCCCTTTAGAATAATTTGTGTCAGATTGGCGAGACCTGATTGTGGTATTCCTGTACAGTGTTTGGCCTGGCAAAATTGTATCAGTAGGCTCTTTGAAGCTCTCCCACATTGGATTATATTGCTCATCTAAAATCACCAAGTTCCCATTATCTAGCATAACAAAGCAACTGGATTTGATCCATTCCTTTGAGGCTTCCATAACTCTTTGCCTAGAGGGTCATTGAGAACAAAAGTATTTGTCTATCTAACAAAAGTTGATTATTATTTTGAAAGACAAACCTGAAGAAAGGTTAGATGGAGACTAGGAGAAGATTAATAGATGAGCTTGCGCCACCATCCGTTTTTGTTTTGCCAAGGATCAAAAATATTTATTATATAAGGTAGAAAAATGATAACGAGCTATGAAAAAAAAAAAAAAAAAAAAATTGGAGAATAGGCACATGACCAAGAGTATGGAGATCCAATTCTTTTGAAGAAAAAACTCTTCCGTTTCCATTATTGTGCAAGTATTTGTCTATCAGCCAGTTGAATGATCATAACAAAATACTAGCAGATTTGCAAAATTTTGAAGTTGAGATTAGTTATGAGGATAAAGCTTTTTTGTTATAAACTTGATACCTATGTTCACTTAATTACTACACTATTGTATGGAAATGATAAAGAATGTATTTGAATTTATTGTCCAATATCAAGGTGAACTATTTTTTTGAAGACAAGGAAGTATACAATGAAGGGCGTGGGGGTACAGAAACTTCAATAACTCTCTCAAGCATTTGTGTGACCTTTATCATTGAGGGTCTCTGTGAAGGATCTTCATGAATACACCAAATCGCCACAATCACAAGTCTTTCTAGCCTCTTCATGTCATTCTATTTGCCTCCTCATCATTTTCTATCAACTTTTCTAATCTTTTATTTTGTAGCATTCGTAAGCCCAATCTATCAATGCTTCCTCTTCTCCCAATGCAAATGTGACACTGGACTTGCAACAAATGATCTCAAGTAACATCACACCAAAACTATAAATATCAACCTTAATCGAAATGGATCCTTTCATAAACCATTCAGGTGCAAAGTACCCAATTGTTCCTCCTATTCCTGTCCGAGCTGCTTGAGTTTGCTCCGCCAACAAAAGCTTTGCTAATCCAAAATCAGCAATCCTTGGAGTAAAGCACTCATCTAAGAGTATGTTTTGAGGCTTTATATCACAATGTATGATCTAAGTGCTGCACTCTTCATGTAAGTGCATTAGACCTCTTGATATTCCAAAAGCAATCTGCACTCTTTGGTCCCAATGAGGCCTTGATATCCCAAAGAGAAAGGTAGCTAGAGAGCCATTACTCATATATTCATATACCAGAAGTCGGTGTTGCCCTTCATCACAATAACCACGCAACTGAACTATATTCTTGTGATGAGTTTGACCAATCACACTCCTGTTTTGAATTCCTTCTCACCTTCTTCTACCATTTTATCTAATTTCTTGACTGCAACAAATCTTTTAGAATCTGACGCAAGGACCCGTTTATAAACAGTTCCGAAAGCACCTTTACCCAATATTTACTTGAAGCCCCTGGTTGTTTCTTCAAGCTCTTTATATGTATGACTTCTCACATTTGTTCCAAATGTGCTATCAATATTCCGTGGCAAATTTAGCTTTTTATGGTACAAGGAGATAATGGCCACAAAACTAGCTAAGAAGAAAAGGATATTGAGAAATGCAGAGCTGCCAAGGAGAACTGCCAAGACAACTATCAGAGACTGGCCTTTCTTTTCTATACCTATATTTTTAGGTACCTTGATGAGAGCTATGCTAGTAATATTTGGGCTTTTTCTTCCATTGGACAAAGGATACTGCTTCTTCATACATGCCTCGCCTTGATCATAAACGGCTGCAACGCACAAGCAATCATCTAGGCAATGTTGAATACAGCTTTCCTCGGAAACACCAGGTCCTTGAAGAAAGTCGTAATCCGAGGATGGCCAATCCATGTTTTCAAGCTTTACAAATTCTACAAGCTCTTTATTTACTTCCCATCCATTGTTGTCGCAGCTAGGCAGTGCAAAGTTTGGTACACACCCTGACCAATTGTAGGATTGGTCCGAGGAAAATCCAGGAGGACATGAGCAAAATGCCGTCCCTCTTGAATCGTCAAAGGTACTACAAATGCTGTTGGGCCCACAGAACCCACCTCCAATAGTGTCACCAGAAAGTACACTACAAATATCATCAGGAATGCTTTTCACTACAGTCCATGATGAAGAAGAAGAACAGCTCACAGTCAGGGGCGGAGCCACATAGTGGCTTGGGGGGCCCCGGCCCCTGCAAAAAAAAAAAAAATTCCATTGGAGTAGGTAGAAAAAAATTGGGCCCCCCAATATTGGACAGCCGGCCCCCCCATGTTCAATTTTCAACTATTCTCCCAAGCCCAACTCAAATACTCTCCCAAACCCAGTTTTAGTTTTAGGCCTTATCACCTTATGTACTCCAAATAAAACAAGCTGACCCGCTCAAGTCCAAATACTAAAAGCAAAACTTCACTTTCTTTTCATCTCAAAAAATCCACCCAATGACCCATGGAATCCCTTTCTTTACTTCTTATTCTTTTGTTTTGTCCTCTTTGATACATTTTCATTTGTACTGATACCGTTGCCTACCTACCAGCCCCCAACACTCCAGTCCTCTGTACTCACAGTCTAGGAAAAAAAAAAAAAAAATCCTGACCAATTTTTTCTTTCTTCATCAACTTTAGTTTTGAACTTAGTGACTACTTGGTAATTGGTGAGTTTTCTTCTCTTTCTTAAGCATTAGACATTCATCTCTTTTTAGTGTCTTTTTTTGAATTTTCTTAACTATCTACACTTAAATATTCACATGCTCTTTATATTTTCATAGATTTTTAGAGAAATACGTGATTGAAGGCATGGAGAGATTGTTTGTGATGAGTCTTGAAGGGAAGATCTAAAGTTGGAGGCAGTCAGGCAGAGGCAGTAGGCATTGCCACATGGGTGACCAATTTTTGCACTTTGTGAAGACAAAGTTTCTAAGGTAAAATTGTTTTGATTTATTACTTATTTTTGATTAGTTAGATATCATGTGGCTGTGAATGTGGTTGTGGGAGTTGTTAAATTGTATGGTTTATGTTGTGTACCAATACTTGTGTGTTTAATTTTTGCTTTTGTTTGAGGGATTATTATTAATTAAAGTCGTATTAAAAATAGGTTGTATGTTTAAATTATAATGGAAATTTTGTTTTTTCTTGAGTATGAATAACATCCATAGAACTAAGTAAAAATTTCTAATTAAAATTTTATTTTTTAAACTTCTTTTCAAGTTAATTTTTGAGTCATATTTTTAAAGCTAAAAGAATTATGAGCAAACGAAAAACAATTGATGCATTCTTTAAGAAAAAAGATGTAAGCAATTAAGAAATTAGAACACTTGTGGCTGTAGAAACAAATGTTGATACTTCAATACCTGATGAACACCTTGACCCCTCCAAATGTTCAAGAATTCAATCTGAAGAGATAGATTGTGATCCAGGATCATGTAAACAAATATGTGAATTCCCTATCAACAAACAAGATAAAATCTGACGAGCTTATCTCAAAGAATGTCTATATCAACCTAAAAATATAGACTATCCATACAACAATGATACTCATCGTTGTCGATTTCAACCTTCATGGTTCAAATCGGCCCCCCCATGTAAAAATTCCTGGCTAGCTACGCCCCTGCATAGACGCATCATTTGTGGTGTCCTTTTTGAAGTGTCTGTATAGTCTGAAACCTCCATCATGATCAATCCTAGCCAAGTAGTAGAAATCTTCTTTTGAGCCTGGATATTCATTGGTAATTAGGTTGTGCACTCTGTTTGATTCGTTTGCGTCTTTGATGTACGTGTATCCGTCCTCAGTAAAGTTCAACTGTGATTCCCAGTCCAGTGTGCCAGTGGCAAAATAAGCCTTCTGAAGGGGTTCAGATGACAGAGATTTTGTCAGAGAATAAAGCACCAAATTGCCATCAAGCTGTAAAGAAAGCTAGAAGCGCCCATCCGAATAATTTGTATCAGATTGACGAGACCTGAGTGCGGTATCCATGTACAATATTTGACCAGGCAAGATTGTATCAGTAGGCTCTTTGAAGCTCTCCCATATAGAATTATATTGCTCATCTAGAATCACGAAATTCCCATTGTCCCGTATAGCCGCACAAATGGATTTGGAACCCTTCCTTGGAGGCTTCCATAACTCTTTGCCTTCATCATCATAGAGAACAAACTCATTGTTGCTGGACAGCTGCAGTTCAGAGTTTTCTGATGCTGGTTTATTCGCATTTGCAGACCAAACTATGGTTGGATCTTTTGTTTTATAAAACCAAACTGCAAGCAAGAATTGATTTTCTTTCTCCCTTTCAAGAGGATGAAATGAGAAATCCGAAGGCCAATTCTCCAAAACTCGACGTGAATGGAATACTTTTTTGCTGTGCAACTAAAGGTTTGTCCAGCCTTATGTTACAGTCTTCTTCGGTGTAGCTGAAAACAGTGGGGAGGAGAGGAAGAAGCAAAAGCAAGAGACAACAAAAATGAGGAAGTGTTGAAGTAGCCATTGCTGCAATGTTTATGGCTTATGGGTTTATGAGTTAGAAAGAACCCAGGGCAACCTTTATATAGAAGAAAACGTCTAATAGGTTTAAACTCGCTTTTCTAAGCAGTTGTTCAAGTCTTGTGATTGAAATTTCTCAGAACCACTGTCATTTTGTATGGTCAAATATATTTTAATAAAAACTTATAATATATAGTTTGGAAAACGTCTAACTAAAGACTACCGAGTAATTTTTTTGTTGGCTAGCGTCTAAAAAGAATGAATACTTCAACTATCCGTATTGCACATGTATCCAATGTGAATTACACCCCTCTAAAGTTTGGGACTAATTAAATTTTATATTTTAAAATTTTAAAATTTGGATTTTACCTTCTAATGTTTGGGTTTCAAAATTTGAACTTTACCCCCTATATTTTAGGAGTGTTTAGATTTTACTCTTTAAAGTTTTGGGTGTTTAGATTTTTCACCTTAAAATTTCATAATTTGAGAGTATAAAATTCAAATACTCTTAAATTTTAGAAGGTAAAATCTAAAATTTTTAAAAATTATAGTGTAAAATCCAAACACTTTAAACTTCAGGGGGTAAAATCCAAATTCTGAAACTTCAAGATGTAAAATTCAAACACTCTCAAACTTTAGGGGTGCAATTTGCAATTTATCCTACCTTAAATTAATATCTTTTTTTTTTTTTTGGATGAAAATATCTTCTTAATTACTTGTTATTATTATTTAGAAAATTCTTACTCCTTATGACACTTTGTATGATAATTGGGATTTTATGTTTTTTAGATCTAACAAATATAATATCTTATTAAATAATGTGACATTATACATAACTTTAGACTTATATAATATTTAATATGAATTAATAAATTCATACAGCTAAAGTGGAAAGAATCTTTAGCCATTTAGTTTAGGCAAAACTACAACGTTGGTCCCTCAAGTTTACTATGTGTGCACAATTGGTCCCTTAAGTTTGAAGTGAACACAATTGGTCCCTCTAGTTTTAAAACTGAGTTGTATTAGTCCTTTTATTAACTGTCGTTAGTAATATTACTTACATGGCTAACAGAATAATGACTTGACATTTTTTTAATAATGTGGCATTTTTTTAATTAAAAAATTACAAAATAAATTTACACATAAGAAATTCACAAACCAGTACCAAATTAAAACCAGTATTTGCAACTTATTCACAAATTGACTGTTTTAAAAAAAAAAATCACAAACCAACCCACCGATGGCCAGTCATCGGTACATTATGCTTAACAGTTAAAATACACTAATCTTTTGGTGAGTACACACAAAAACAAAAACAAAAACAAAAACAAAAACAAAAACAAAAACAAAAAACAAAAAAAAAACAAAAACAAAAAAAAAACAAAAAACAAAAAAAAAAAAAGCTGTCACTATCAAAGAAGTACAAAAACAAAAACAAAAACAAAAAACAAAAAAAAAACAAAAACAAAAAAAAAACAAAAAACAAAAAAAAAAAAAGCTGTCACTATCAAAGAAGATTGTTTCTTATGTGTAAATTTATTTTGTAATTTTTTAATTTAAAAAATATCATATCATTAAAAAAAAATGTTAAATCATTATTCCATTAACCATGTAAGTAACACCACTAACAACAGTTAATAAAAGGACTAATACAACTCATTTTTTAAACTTGAAGGACCAATTGTGCTTAGTTGAAACTTGAAGGACTAATTGCGCTCAAATGGTAAACTTGAAGGACTAATATTGTAGTTTTACCTTTAGTTATTTATAATAAATAGGAGTTTTTTATTTTATTTTTTTGGATAAAAAGTAAGAGTAGTTAAAGTATTCATATTGTATCAAATCAGATTTTAAAATTTTTGACAAATTTCTGTTTCCGGATTGCATAGTATATGGCGTATAGGCATTTTCTATTTTGATGCCCGAAAATCGTAGAAAGCTTAATGTTTTTCATTTGATATTTCAATAGGATCATGGCAATTTCACACGGTTCATTGACCCTTTTTTCTTTTTCTTTTTTTGAATCAGAAAACAGAAACTTTATTAACTATGAAACAGAGATTACATCTTAGATAAGAGCTTGTTGAAGAAAACAAGGAGTCTCTTCAATCCAAGTTGAGAAATCAACAATGCTAAAAGTATGTTTAGCTAAAAAGTGAGCTAGCCTATTTCCTATCCTTCTCACGTGCGTGCGAAAAAACAACTCTACAAATTTCCTGTAAAGATGAAAGAATTCCATATATTACTAGGGTGAATCTTCTTAGCCAAAGCCTGGGACCATTTCAATATGCAAAGTTATTTCTTGATGCAGATAAGTTTATAAATAAATACAACAACAAAGTTTTTAGTCCCAAAATTTAAGGTCTGCTACGAATCCTCTACAGATTAGATTGGGTCTGTTATGTGAATTCTTTTCCTCCATTCTATCATTATTTGAAAATAAATCCCTCGTTAGAAACCTTGTCCACTTTCTAAACTTCTTTACAGACAATACTTGACTTCAAATCCCTCACTTATTGTCTTTTTTTCCCCCCAAAAAATTTCCCATGCAATCATTATTCTAATCCACTTTTCTAAAGCAATTTGGGTACTCTACAACTTTAGCTTGGGTTGTATTTGGTGACCATCGGGTAAGTTTCATGGTACTGTCAAGGATTAATGTATATGTTGGCTAAGTGATTAGAAAAGTCAGCAACAGATATTGATAAACAGATTTCTAAATATCCTTAATATCATGTAAAATTGTAAATATTCATCAAGTCTTTCAAGAATACTTAAAAATTAGTAATAGAAATATTTTCATATCTGAATGATGAAGATCCCTCCATTCCTTCAAAAAAGATCAAGATTTTTGGAGTGCGTTTATGTATATGTAAAGGTCTTTTTTTCAGTAGCTCATAAAATGAGATCTTTTTGCCACATGAATCACAATTGATTATTCTTATTCTTATGAATTATGTTCTTGAGGATTATCGCCTGATCCTGTGTAAATTGTGCAGTTAAGAGACCAAAACAGTCACCCACGTTTTCTGGAGATGTCAGTATGTTACTGATGTTTGGAGTGTATCGATCGACAGTACATTTCCCCGGTGGTTTTTGAATACAGACAAAATTCCTAGAGGCCATAGATTTTACAATGCGGAACCAGGATGATATGAACAAAGCTTTGATTTTGTAGATTGTAGTTTTGACTCTTTTTGCATCTGTTTGTAGAAGGGGTTGTCCCTTTCCTGTTGTTCTATTAAGGGTTGCTTATAACCAAAACAAGCCTACATTTACTTATCACTAAGGTGCAACAAAAAAGGTCCAAATTAAATTACTAGTTAAGACACATAAAGAGAAAACCTAGATAGGACTAGAAAGTGAGCAACTAATGAATGTCAACCAGAAGTTGATAACTTGTGTGCCTGCACCAAGTTACCCAACCAATCAGCTACATAATCAATTAGGTTGAACCAAACGTGCACTCGAATTTCCTGCTTCTACATGATTTGTAGACAGCTTTACAGCCAATTTTTGAAAAGGCAGATTCCTAAACTCTAATTTAAGAAAAATTACTTGCGCAGAACACAATTATCATCGCATCAAGGTTTGTCCTCTCGAACTCCATAATCAACAAGGATACAGAACAATTCGAGCAAATTTACGACTAATCAAATTCTTGGAGTCTCCATATCCTCTTGTTGGACAAACACCATATCCCCTACACCCTCTACTATAATCTTTGCTCATATATGGTCATTTCTAGTTAGCATAACAATCAAATTACTGCCAAGTTTAAGTTGGATTATAAGCTATATAATCTATTGAATTAAGAGGTTTGAACAGGTTCATTATCCTTTCACCCCACAGGTACGAAAGGCCCACGACCATGAGATCCAATCCCCCGGGCCCCTAGGATACAAGGGGTTAATTTTTTTAATATAAAACTATAAAAATTTATCACCAGTATGCAGTGCCATTAAAGCAGTTGTGCAGATATAAATCAAGCAAGAATGCAAGATCGTTAGAACTCAGTACTTTAAACAACAATTGAGACATGCATTAAAGTATACACCTGTAGTCTGGTACTTAGTCAAGAATAATATCACAAATGTTTCCGCATTAAAGCATCTATAAAACACAAGCACCCAGAGAACACAAATCAAGCCCAAAAGCCAATAAGTTAAAAAAATTTCACTATTCTCATTTTTCTCACCAAGGGTGCCAAGAAAGATAGTCAGGTTCTCACAGAATACCTCCATTATAACTTCCCAGATGACCTTGAGTTAAAAACCTGCCCATCCAGCAGGTTGAGAAGCTGGCTTGGTCTCTGCAATCTTTGTCTCCCCAAAACGCTGAGCATTATTTCCGTCACTGATGGGTTTTGATATCTGAGGGCTATTACTGGGGGCAGCTGAGAAACTCTCTGTTCCAAAACCCCATGAATCAAAACCAGTGTTTGCTTGTGCAACCTGCTTAGTTTGGTGACCATTTCTTGTCCTAACAGATTTGGACGGGTTCTCTTTTGAAAGAGGTTTCTGTGGCTTAGGTTCTTCAGCAAATGCTTGCCATTGCTTTGGCTCCGGACTCACACTATTCCTGTCAGATTTTTCTGGCTGTGGTTCCCAAATTGTTCCTTCAATCTTGTCCTTTTGCTGAAAAAAGAATCAATTCTATCAATAACAGAGATGATGGAGACAAAATAATCAAATTCTAACAGTTTTAAAGCAAAGAAAATTATACCAAAGGAGTTGCAGGAGAGGTTTGAATTTTTGAAACATTTTTATTTGGTAATGGATTTCTAGCAGCAAGTGCTTGCTTGAGCTCTTGAATCTCCTGTCTTTGAGATCGACAAATGGCCGATAGCTTTTCAAATTTTGAAGTTATTTCAGCCTTCTCCAAGTTTGTTTGCTTCAGCTGCCCCTTCAGCCTCTAATGCATCCTCCTTTTCTGATTAACTATTACTAACTGTGGAGCTAAACTTCTCAGTATCAAATTCAGCAACAAAAGTGTTAAAAGTGTCATCTTGAAAAGTAGCTGTAGTAAAAACTATACTCATCAATACCTTCAAGCAACCATTTTTTAACCATTTTAAGATAATGCAAAAATGGTAAAGGTTAATCTTAAAATTTTTTAAATGTATGATCTCCAACAACAACAAGAATACCCTTGCCAAATAACAAAGGATATCTAACAGTATCATTAGTTGCCCGGTTTTGAAAGCATGTGTGAAACTAGCATCTCGAGTGTCTAAAACTCAAGTTTCAAGACAAAAATCGAGTTTTTAAGTCTCGATTTGTAAGAGGATAAATCTGATGTGGAAAAAAATCCACGTGTAACTCGACTTTTAAAGACTCGAGTTCCATAAATTGCAGGAAAACGCCGCTATAGGGCTTAAAAACGTCATTATAGGGCTAAAAAATTGAGTTATAAAATTTTTTTTATAGAAAAACGCCGCTATAGGGCTTTAAAGCATCACTATAGGGCTTAAAAATGCCACTATAGGGCTCCCTGAACCTGGTATTAAAAAATTTTACAGGAAAACGCCGCTATATGACTTTAAAACGTCAATATAGAATTTAAAAACGCCACTATAGAATTTAAAAATGCCACTATAAGAGCAATCACACTAAATTTTTTTTTTGCAGAGAACTTGAGTTTCTAAAACTCAAGATCTATGTGGCATTTTCAGTCCAAGTCACCAGCAAAACACTCACAAAGCGAGTCTTTGAAACTCGAGTTTTAATATGGATCTATGTGGCATTTTCTCCAACAACAACCAAGCCTTAGTTTCAAAATTTTATGAAGTATGCTTTCAAGGGTTTTTTTTTTTTTTTAGGGGGGGGGGGGGGGGGTGAGGGTGGGATAATATATAAAAGGACAAGATTACAGACTTACGGCCACCTTGTTAGAATCTATACCTGTGGGCAATGGGTGGGCACTGGCAGTGCATGGCAAAAACAGCATTACAGACATCCCTGAAGATTGAGAGGACCTGTTTATCCGGATCCTCTGCTTTCAAGCACACTAACCAGAGATTTCTCACAGAATTCCATCACAAGGAATGCTTCTTTAGTTCGTCCCATATCCAAGATGGTATGGGCATAGAGTGTGACAACATTAGGATGCCTTAAGTGACTTCAACACTGAGATCTCCTTCATCACCATATTCCTCTAATTCCTCATCATTAATATACACAAGGTCCCGAGCTAAGTATACACAAGAGATGAAGAGAAACCTCCCTCCGCAATATCATTAATAGGCACCTTTCTTTGCAATCAGGTTTGGGACTTCTAATGGATACAGAAAATGAATCAGACTTAGGTTTGGCATTTGACCCATCAAATGTTGATGGGTTTGATTTGGGCTCATCTTCAGTGGCCCAGCCTGTAACTCCCCAAGTAAAAAATAGAGTAAAAAAAGAAAGAGAAAAGTGAAGGTCTGATTTTTTTTTTTTTTTTTGTAGTAGTCCACAGTTTTCAAACCGTGAGGTTGAACCGTGGTTCGCACAGTTCACTGAATTTTTCATATATGCTAATTTTTGAGGTTAAAGAACCGTTTTGGTGAATGGTTTCCAGTTAACCTGGTCTGACGTACGGTCTGCTCCGGGTTTCACAACCTTGGTAATGCCCACCTTCCCCACCTAATATCCACCGCTCATCTCACACTATCACTTTACAAATTAGCAAATTCTTCTTTTTCATTTTTCCCTCAAATACTTTCTTCACTCTCTCATCCTCTCCCACCGGTACACTCCACGCCACCATCTCCACCATCATCTTTTTCAGCAAGATTACCAGGAAAATCCTTAAGAACATCTAAGCACCTTCACATATTTTATTTGAGGTAAAAGTTCTAATCTCTTTTATTGGTTTTATGCTATTGTTTAAGGTTATTTTTATCTAAGCTTTGATAAGGATGCCCATATGATTTATGAGTTTTGAAAGTGTTATTTATGTGTTTATATGTATGGGTTTTGTATTGGTGGAATTATTTCATGAGTTGGTTTATGGTTGTGCTAATGGTGATTATCTAAGGTTTATTTATGTCGGAAATTTGAGGGTTTTGAGTTATAACATGTGGTAGTTGGTAAAACTAATTTTTCCATTGCTATTGGGTTTGTTTGGAGTTAGTTGAAGTTCTAAATTTCTTGAAGTTCTTATTTGCTTTCAATTCCAATCAGTTTCCACTGTGGGAGAGAATGGGAAGACTCTTGATTGGTCTGTTCTTGATGGTCTTTTTATTTTATTTTTTTTATTTTTTGTATTTAAGTAATTGTAATTTATCAATTGGACTGTTCAATGGGACATTGGTCTTATCATGACAAAGATGCTCTAAGCCATAGATGCAAACATTTGAGAAGGCAATATAATGAGAAATGTAACCACTGATTTTATGTCTAGTATTCTTATATCCAATCTTGTATCTTTAGAACATTTGTTGTTCTTTATGCTTCATCCTTATGATTCGTCGGATAGAAATTAATCTGCTTTGAGTGTCACAGATTATTGTTGCATACAGTGAAGGGGTTTCTGATGGAGATGCAATGCAGATTTCAATAGTCAAGACCCCAATTTAATGATTGGTATGTTTCTTGCTTCAGCATTGAGAGCTTTCCCCCATAATTCAAGAACATTATTGTCTGCTTATATTTCTTTTATTGTCTTATATGTGTTGTTCCCTAACCTAAATATCAATGTTCTTTCAGTTGCATTATTTCATTTTTTGTATTGCTATGCTAAAATCTAATGTTATAGAACTGATAATTGGGCTTATTTCTGCTTGATTTATGAAAATCCAGTGACTAATGGAGGGTATTAGCAAGTTGATCAAGATGTTGGTTTCATGTAATGGTGTCTGTAAGATTTTTTTTTTGACAAGCCTATAACAGACTGACGGAGATTTATATTTACTTTGATTTAGAATTTTTCTGAAGTTGCAAAATTTTAAAGAACTCTAAAAAATTTCAAATTAAGATCTTCTGAACGAACATACCATATTAGAACTTTCCCAATTTTCAAAGATTTATTTCTTATATACAGAAATGACAATCCTGATGAAAAGCATAATTACTAAACTTTGGACACTGAGGACTATGAGCTAGGACTCTCTCTCTCTCAATACTACCTATAGGTAGAAAAGATTGGTACAATCAATTCATGACTTCCCAGAACTAGATATTTTTTTCAGTATACAATTTTGTTTTCATCACCATTTTAGTGTATATTCTTCTCTGTTATGCTCACCTGCTGTCCAATGTGTTCTATTATAGGCCTTTATATGGTCTTCTAACTTTGGACTTTTTATGTAAAAGTCTATTTTTTTTGTTCTTGTGTTATGTGTTCTTGTATTTACATGATAAATTTAGTCACACAAGTTATTCCTTTGAAGGGTAAATATATCAGCAATTCAGCCCTGGTGAACCATCATTCCTAGAAGTTGGCTTCCAATCAAATGCTTCTATCTAGTGAGAAGCCTTATGCACGAATCAGTATTTTGCCAGTTGAACATGTTTTTAATACATTTCTACTTAATTTGTTTGCTTTAAAACTCATGGCTGCACCTGTTGTTGTTGTTGTTTTTTTTTTTTTTTTTTTTTTTCCTTCCAATGTTGTAGTCTAAGAACTTAGAATTTTTTTTAGCATGCAAATTTTTCATTTTGTAGGCATTTGCATGATTTTTTCACTCTCTACTATCAATGTTTATTTGTCTTTGCAGGCTGAGAACTTGGAATAAGTTTTTTTTTGAGGTCTATTGGACAATTCTATTGACTTGATCCATTCAAAGAAGATAACAAAAGAAAATAGAAAGAACATTTTTTTGCAGTTGGTGATTCTTCTTCTTCTTTCCATTCAATATTTATAATTTTACTTGTTGATTTGATTTTTGAGAAATTCAAAACTTTTCAATTTAGCACATGTATCCAAAATCTGAATTACATACCAGAAGATATTTATTGTTTATCTAAGTATTGTACGTATGATTCTAAAAGATAATATTCATTTGAGGGCATCAAATTATATTAGGTTCTCTATCTCATACACAACTATTTATGTATCAACCATGAACCATCCTATTTTTATTACACTAAAAAAGACAGATTCTTGATGAGAAATAGTATATTTGCAAGCCTAATTATAACAAACAACAAAGAAGCAAATGTATCACTTTATTTATTTATTTATATTTTAATATTATTAGTCATTGTTTCCAGCATAAAGAAAAGCAACATTTTCAAAAGATCAAGCAGGGCAGAAAAATATAAAATACATTGAAAGCTTGGAGTGCAATATAAAAGTTAGGAAGTCATCCAAGAAAATGTGCTTCTCAACAAAGGATGACATTTAGTGATAGCATTGAACATATCTGAACACAGGAAACATCAATCACATTATTTTGCAAGATTTGTAGCCCCATGATTTGAGCTTGATTAAAAATTTAATACTTTCCATGTGTCAGATCAAAAACAAGAAACATCAATCACATGGTAGCCAATAATATGTGGTTCTTGGGAAGAGTGATGCAGTGATACCTGAGATACATGCATGTTGTATTGGGTTTGGAGTTTGGATGTCCTAATTTGTTTTTGTTTTATGCGTAGGGGCATGACATTTTGTAATTTTCTTTGTATTTGTTTCAGATTTGGCTGGTCAAAATGGACTTTAGCTTGTATCTCCAATATGACATTCTTAGATCCTATAAACATATTTTCAACTGGCCTTTTCAGCATTATAGATGGTTAAGTAAGGGGGGGCCCTATAGCCCTTCTCTTATGTTTCTTTTTTGTTATGAAGATGCTGAAAAGGATGATTGCAAGAGCAGCAAGAGGCATTCTTATTGTGTTTCAGGTGGGAAAGAAAATTGAGATTTCAAACTTCATTATAGATGATCCCTGCATCATCTTCTATCGGAAATTTAACTGGGCTTGGTTATCTTAGTTTTCTGCTTCTTTGCATCGAGACATTTCTGCATTAGAAAAGAATATGGGTTCAAGTGAATTGGTTTGAGCGGAAGATAAATTGGCAGATATTATAGGCTGTAAGGTAGGTTCTCTTCCCATTCAAAATTAACTTTATTAATTGCTGCAAGGATCTTTGTTTTAGCTGCTTGGAATTTGATGATTGAACAAATATGGACATTAAATTCTACCAAATATATCTTTGCTCTCTGCAGTCTGCCCCCCACAAACAATCAAATTTTTGGGGTTAAAGTTTTGAAGGTCTCATTGTATTTTCTTCTTTCTTGTGTATATTGCATGTTTAGGCTTCATTGCAGCCTGGTGGAACTATTACTTTTGAACACCGGAATCTTAGTTGGCTAAACAGATCCATTATGGGTTCAGTGACTACCAGCAACTTCTCGAATCCAATGGCCAAAGAGTGTTGCCTAGTGGAGGAATTAGTGCAGATGGGCCTCCCACAACCCTCAGTGGTACTGGCATTGACCAAATGGCTTTTTTACAGGCAAATATTACACGTGATAACACCTAGTTCATAAATGGAGCTCTAGTTGGGTCAAGGAACCTATTTCAGGTGAGTTTAGCTTCTGGTAACATGTAGCTTGATTTTTATTTGCTTAATTGAACGCCTTCTACTTCTATTTTGGTTTGAAAGACCTTGGAAGGAAGAAAAATGCATAGAAGATCTTAGGAAGGAAGCCATATTAGCAGGATCATCTTATTTCTAGTCAATTTTGTCAGGAGCCTTCTTTTTCTTTTTGGTATTTTGATAGTTTCTGACGAGTCAAGAGGACTTCTGTCCTTGTTTCCTGCTATTTCACGTGTTCAATGGATATCATAGTTATTATAATGGTTGGAGTTGTAACAAAAGTACGGTCAGATGTGATATTGGTACTATCCAATGTGACAATGAAACTGTCAAATGTGAGGGGAAAAAAAAGGATACTGATATTGGTACTGCCCAATATAATAATGCAATATAGGCTTTGTGGAAGGAGGTGCCCTTTCTCAAATCCCAATTTTTTCCATCCTAAATAATTCCCTTTTCAATTTTCTTGTTACAAGGCTTTAATTATTACTTTTTGCAAACGCATTTGTAATCAAGTTAGCAAGTTAGCGATATGGAAGGCGAAGGAGCCTTGTCTCTGATCTATTTGTAAATTGTAATCATGCATTAAGACAAGTTAACACTTAACATGTAGTTATATCTGCTTCTATTTGAAGTTGAAATAAATCTTGTTCTTCTGCACTTGCTGTGTGATATGCTCTTCTCTCCTATTTCTTGTTGTTCAATAGGCTAGACATGATCTTAATTAACGAACCCTTTTGTATGCTAATTACCTTTGATTCTGTACCCAAATTGAGTGGCATGATTTTCTGGTTAAGTTGTTTGTGTGTTTTATGTAGTTCTCAATATAATGGTGTTTAAAAAAACTGAGAGTCAGATTTCAATTCAGTTCAGGCAAGGATTATCAGGAAATGACTTACCATAAAATTTAAAAATGACCTATGCTATTAGATCATGAAGATATTGTCAGATTTGTGTACAATGTTCTTGTACTTTTGTTATTCAAGTATCACTTAGAATGAAAGACATCTGTGACATTATGTACACAAATATAGGCAATTATATCATTTGTTTGTTAATAGATGGTATATATGCAAAGATATCTAATATAAATACAATAAAGCAGAAACATCTAGTGAGGCTCTGCCATGATTTTGAACTTCTTGTGAAATTTAAGATTTATAAGATAAAATGGTATGGTGGGCTGTCAAGACAAAGGAGGAGAAAGTAGAGCAAAGCCACCAAGTTCAAGTCATTACACTAACTTGTATATATTGGTGTGGTTCTTTTAGGTGAAGAGAATGATCAATCCTTCGCCAATAATGAGCTTGATGAAAGAGTATATAGGCATTATGGGTCTCCTCAATTAGAATGGCTTTTCTTGGGATGAAATTTGCAAAACAGTGGCGCTGTGGCAGCTGATGTTTAGCTTATATCAAGGTGCCATTCTTTCCCATTAGTAATTTTGCTAGGATGAAGGGTTTTCCTCTAGTTATCACTAAAGAGCACCCCAAAGAATTGCATACAAACTTTTTTTTTTTTCACCATTTGATGAAATGATATTACTTCTATATTCGTTTAGTAAACTGAGTGTTTTTGGGTAACATGGAATAAAGTATATATGATCATATTGATTCCATAATAATCAATGAACTAGATAATTTTGAGTAGCTTTCGTTTAAAAATGACATTTTGCAGGAACATTTGGATTCAACTGCATACAAATATAGGGGATCTCATATTTCTGATTTGTGCTTTATTTATGGTAATGAAAGTCAGAATGGAAGATGAAGTTGTTTGGACATGAAAGTGGAGGTCAACAATAATGCCCTTTGGATGGGATTGACGATAACTTGGGACATGCAATATCCAGCTAGGGAGTTTGAAATATCTTATCAGGGGAAAAATGAAAGTTTACAACTTCTTAAGCCTAAGCATGTTCTCAAAAATTTCAAAGATCATCAAGGTAGAGATACAAGAAGCACTTGGGGAAAGGCCATGAGTAGTCAAAACAAATGTGGGTACCGAGAAGGACAAAGACTACAATTGAATAGAATGTATTGATACAACACTTCAAATTGTTCCTGAAATAGATGAAAAGCTCTTTTCTGAGGGTTTTTGAACTCTTAGAAGATGAGAGAATGGCCATGAAATTTGCAGCGAGGAAATAGTTATTGAGAAAGGTTTGACAGGACATCTATTTTGCTTGTCAAATTGGGATATAATTTAGATTTGGTTCCAGAGTTTTGTCAATGTAAATAAGATCCAATTTTAGAGTAAAGATATTTTTGGAAAAGAATTTCTTGCTTGATTTCATTGTTATACTTTTACCCACAACATTTTCAAGTGTTCAAGGTTTTAATAGGAAGTCAGTTTGAAATAGAATCTCTTTTATTCACTTAGCAATAAATTAATAAAGAAATAATACTACCAATAAGCATAAGCAAATTTCATGCTAAAATGGCAAAGAGGGTGTTGATTGCATTGTTATTGATTCTGTTCCGTTCCGGCTGGAACGGCCGGAATTTTTCGTACCGGTATGCAAACCGGTACTAGAATACCCCACATTCCACCTCGGGTCAAATTTCGGGCCGTTTTGGGTCATTTCGGCCATTCCAGTCAATTCAAGCCAATTTCAACCAAGATGTAAATTTCGGCTGGTATTGGATTTGGCCTATTATTAATAAAAAAAGAAAAAAGAAAAAAAGAGTAAAGGTCAAAGACTCCAAAACGACACCATTTTGGACTTTACTAAAAAACCTAATCCTATAATCCTCTTCTATTCTTGCATTCTTTCACTCTCAATCTCTCTCTCACTCACTGTCGTCGTGCTCTACTCTCTATGGAGTCTCTGTGCTGTGCTCTCACTCATCAATCTAAGTTTACTCATCAATCTCTCACTCTCTTGTGACTCCCTCTATCTCTGACTCTCTCAATCTCTCTGATTGAAGCTTCGGCCAAATCTGGTATTCTTTCTCTACTCTCACTCTCTCGGATTGAAGCTTCAGCCAAATCATAAATTTTTTTTCTTATGATTTGTTAAGAATCTTAAAATTAAGTGTTAAGAACTTAAGATATGTGTGATTAAGTGTTAAGAACTTAAGCTTCAGTCTTTTGTTTGTTCATTTCACTGGATTGTCATAAATTTTTTTTCTTATGATTTGTTTTGTGGTTAAGAACTTAGGAGTTAAGATTAAGATGTAAGAGTTAAGAATTTAAGATATGTGATTTGTTTGTTCATTCACTTCATGCAAATTAAATTAAATTTTAGCTACTACGTTTGATTGAATTTCATTTCATCTCATTGAATAGTAAACTATGGTTGATCATCGTACTCATCATAGTTTAGTTGGTACTTCTTCTACTTCTGTGGCCTCTACCCTTGCAAGATCAGAGGATCCTGCATGGGCTCATACCCGTGCAGTGCCTAACGCAAAAAATAACACTATATGTTTGCATTGTAATAAGTTGATTAAAGGAGGTGGTATTACTAGACTTAAATATCATCTTGCTGGATTTAGGGGTCAAGTTGAATCATGTAAAGTTGTTTCATCTAATATTAGATTTCAAATGAAACAAATGATTGAAGACTTGAAAAAAATCTAAACAAACTAAAAAGAGGATTCAATCAGAAATTGGGAACCCATATGGTGATCCATTTGATGTTGATGATGATAAGGAGGAGGAGGAGGAGGATGAGGTTAGGGTTGTTGAAAAGACTCAAAAGAGTCCACCTCAAACATTAGGTAAACGAAAATCTAGGGGAAAGGATGTTGACACTGATATGGGTCAAATAAGAGGAAAGAAGAAAATTAAGAGTTATTTTGCTCCTAGAACAACCCCCAGTGCTCAACCCTCTATAAGAAGTGTTTTGGTACAAAAGCAATGATTGATAATGCAAAAATGAATGTGGCAAGATGGTGGTATCATTCTAATGTACCCTTTTATGCATCTCACTCACCCTATTATCAACCTATGATAGATTCCATTGCTGCTATTAGGTCGGGATTTAAGGGGCCTTCTTTTTATGAGTTAAGGGGGACCCTTTTTGAAAAATGTTGTGCATGAAGTTAATGATTTTTTGTTAGATATAAAAAATGATTGGAAAGTATATGGCTGTTCAGTGATGTCTGATGGGTGGACAAATTAAAAACAACAACCAATAATGAAATTTTTGGTGTATTGTCCAAGGGGTGCCATGTTCTTGAAATCTATTGACACTTCTGGCCTTACAAAGGATGCTAAAACGTTGTTCAACATATTTGATTCTGTTGTTCAAGAAATTGGTGTGGAATATATTGTGCAATTGATTACAGATAATGCTTTTGCCTATAAAAAAGCTGGAAAAAAATTACAGCAGAAGTATGGTACTTTATTTTGGTCTCCTTGTGCAGCTCATTGCATAGACTTGATGTTGGAGAATATTGCTAATCCTAAGTGGTTCCCTCTTGTTGATGAAGCAATTAAGAAGGCAAAAAAGATAACAAAGTTCATTTACAACCATGGAGTTGTTTTAGACTTGATGAGGCAAGATTTTACAAATGGAAGAGAGTTATGTCGTCCTGCAATTACAAGGTTTGCCACTAACTTCGTAAGTCTACAGAGCATGCTAAGGTTCAGAAAAGAGCTTAGACAAATGTTCACTTGTGATAAATGGCTTTCATGCCCCCATGCTAAGACTGCCGTTGGGAAGGAGATAAGTAAAATTGTTTTGGAAGATTATTTGTTTTGGTCTCAATGCAAGAACATAGTGAAAATTAGTGAGCTTTTAGTTAGAGTGCTTCGTCTTGTTGATGGGGATGAGAAACCTACTATGAGATACTTGTATGAAGCAATGGACAAAGCAAAAGAGGAAATAAAAAAAAAGGTTGAAGAACAAAGTTTCTTTGTATGGAAATTATATTAGAGTTACTGATGCTAGATGGGACAAACAACTTCATAGTCCTTTGCATGCAGTAGGTTGCTTTCTTCACCCTACAATTTACTTTAGGCCTTCATTTAAAAGGCAAAATGAAGTTCAAAGAGGGTTGCTAAGCACTCTAATGAGGTTGATTCCCGATCCTGACATTCAAGACAAAATAAGTTCACAACTTGATGAGTACAAAAAGTCAATTGGTGACTTTGGCAGATCACTAGCAATTCACCAACGAGAGACTAAATCCAAGTAAACATTAATAATTTAATAGTATTTCCTTTCAATATGTCTATTTATCCTTTATAGTTGTTATTGTAAGATTACATGGGCAATGCTTATTTTACATTCTTATTTGTTATTGTAGTTTCATGGTTGGAGCAATTTGGACTTGGAGCTCCAGATTTACAATCATTTGCCATTCGTGTGCTAAGTCAATGTTGTAGTGCAACTGGTTGTGAGAGAAATTGGAGCACATTTGAATATGTTCACTCAAAGAAGAGAAATAGATTAGAACATAAACGAGTAAATGATTTGGTCTTTGTCCATTATAATTTGAGGCTTCGAGAAAGGTAAATTTATCATCATTACTCATATGTAAATGAAATGTACTTTTAAAGAATTATAATTTATAAAATGTTACTAATGTTTAATATTCTCATTGGTAGGAACATTCAAAGGAATAAGTATGCATTGGATCCTATAAGCTTGGATAACATTGACTTGATGGGAGATTGGGTAGCTGAAGAACCTTCACTTCTTAATCCAAATGACATAAATTGGGATTGCCTTCATGAACCAGCAGCCCTAGTGAATGTGGAAGAGGATGCTGAACTTGAAACTATTGATGTTGATGACGATGATGATGATGACAACAACAATGAACATGGCTTGACAAATCTTGCAATGGGTGCTGGTAGTTCTTGTGGGAGTTCTTTTGATGATGAATTTGATCCTTCTCTCATGGATGATGATGAGGAGGAATAAAGTATTATTTGATATTTAGTTATTGTCTTGTTAATCTTCTTATTGTGTGATGTTAAATTGATGTTATATTGATGTTTAAGACTTAAGAGTTAAGACTAAATGATTTGTATCATTTGATATTTAGTTATTTATTTATTAGAATTGACAATTTTATGTTCTACAAGAATATATTTAAATTATTTTTTAAGAATTTCGAAACATCCTAAAACGGTACGCCGAAATCAGCCGGTACCGAAATATTCCATTCCACTGGACAAACTAATATGGGCCCCAAAACGGTATTAATAACAGTGGTTGATTGCACCCAATGCATTATACATATGTAACCTTTTTGGCATTTCTGCCATTTGGATCTCTAAGAACAACAACCCAAACAATTTATCCTTGTGGCCTAATATGTCAAAATTACCCTATTTGTCAAAGTGTCAAACTGTATATTGTTTATTATCATAAAATGTAAAAAATTGAGTCATTTTTGTATTTTGGATCATGTCATTTAGATATAAGAGTTCAATATATATTACGCTGCTTGCAGGGTAAACTCAAGTAGTAGACCCAATGACTATGGATTGGATGCTATAACATAGAAGTACTGGTAATGGACTACTCAATAGGCTAGTTCAACCAAAATATGCCAAGAAAGCCCAATTAATTGACCCACATTGGACTAGCAACCTAATAACAAAAATTCATGCAAGCTACACTAGTCTTCCAAACATAACTGGCATTGTAGCTTAAACAATTACATTTTTTTTTATTATTCATTTTCTTCCTCCATACCGGAGCTCTTTGGTAGTAGTTGGTTGCAGGTGTGGATAGTAGCAAGGGCAAAGGTGTGCAGTGCAGTGTGGCATAGTGGAGAAAAATGTAAAAAGCAAGACTAAAAAAACCAAGAAAATCAATCTCCTCTCTTACTGTATTTTACACACATTTAGTCATACCCTCAATCTTGAATAAATTACTTCAAAGGGTTTCAAATATGCCACCAAGGTGCTCTCCACACTTTTCATTAATTTTACTAGCCTCATAAAGTTAAATTCCTACTTGGCAGCCCTAATGTGTCAATGGCTATATAAGGCAAATCTTTTTCAATAGCTCTATTTTGTCCAGTACCTTTATTTTATATGCCATACCAATTACGAAAAGACAAATGACCAAGAGCAATCTTTGAAATTCCTAGAGCCAAAGATGTTGTCACTTGCATGAGTTACATTATGGTTAATAAAATTGCTATATTTGACATGAATCTTAATCATATTGTGATAAATATTTGGGTCATTTACAAATACAAGTTGCTATTGAAAGTTCGTCATCCTCAAAATTTTCTGGCTTCATATCTTGGTTGGAATGCGGCTTCCGATGAGCTTTTCTACACATAACAAATTTCCAGTAATCGCATTGTTTGTGCCTATCTTAATGGTGTGTAAAGTCTTGCTCAAGATGGAGAATTGTCACACCTTTCCGTTGGAGGTAAGCAGCCCAAATAGTTACTGCAACTAATGATTCTTAATTTATTTTATATAGTTCCCGATGGTGAATCAGCTTCAATTATAACTAAGCTACAACTTAGCATATGATATTCTTTGAATATTTTTGAAAAAATTACTACCAAATCTGGTAACTAAAGCTGCTTCTCTTCACTAAATGAAATTCTCTAGGAATTTGATAGTTATCCTACTTTGAACATGATTGCAATAAAGTGCATCTATAAATAAAAATTCACATAGTTTTTTTTTTTTTTTTCCAGGTCTTGACTTTTATGTTTGATAACCATAAGGGCAATCCTTAAATAATTGGTGACATATTTGCATCTCTTGGAATGAAGGTTCGTGATGGCAAAAATGGCCCTGATGTCTTGGAAATTGTTTTTGGTATTATTATTATTATTATTTTGAGGAAACTTGGTATTAGTTCTTGGTACGTAAGACTTGGTATTAGTGGCAAAAGATATATTTCTTACTATATTTAGCTATAATTAATGTATATGGGAAGCTTTAAGGAGGCTGAAAAATGATTATAGATGAATCATTACGGTTTTGTTAACAAGTTGAACAAAATGGTCAAATTTCACCCTTTCATTTTTCTTTATAAAGATGGTTGTGGTTAACTTCCTGCTAGACTCATCTTCTCGCCGGACTATAAGGACTATTTCTTTTTCCTTTTCCTCTTTTTACTAATATAATATAGTTGAAGCAAATTCTTCAAATTGCATAGCACAAGGTTCAAGGTTATATATAGGTCATAAAGAATAGCAAGAAACTATTTCAAAATAAAATTATAAAGTATATCTATATCTATATTCTATATATTACCAAAAGCTGAAGCGTAGCATTTATTACTGCTGAGATCCTGTTGCGCCACCACATTGCCACATCATTTGCTACATAATTATTGTTTTTTTATTCCTATTTTTTTTACAAAAAAATATATAAATAGATTATTGACTTTACATATTCATTTTTGTTGGTTTTAACACTTATATATATATTTCCTTTTTATTTTCAATTTTCCTATAATATTTTTTTTGACATCCACTTATTTTTTAAATATTTACACTTTCTTCAACCTTTCTTCTTTCCTTACCTTTTCATCTCCTCATTGCCCTATACTTTAAGAACGCTATTCATCTTTCTTTATTTGTCTCTTCTTATGCATTCCCTCTTACTATAAACTTGTCATTCTCTCTTCCATTCTTTACATAGTTTTCTCTCACAAAAAGGTTTTTTTTTTTTCTCTCTCTCTCTCTCTCTCTCTCAATGTTTTGATGGAATTTTATTTTTATTGCATCTCCGCTTTAGCTTGATAAATTTTTGTGTTTTTTAGAACTATAATTTAGTTTGATACGATTTAGTTTTGTGTTTTAAGTTATTATTATTATTATTTTTTCTTTGATTGTTATAAAAATATACACATAGTAGATAAAAATATAATAGTATTCCATTACATAGCATAATTTGGATAATTTAGTGTTTATTATTATATCATTTAATTTTTCTTATTTTTTCTACTCATCTTATTTTATTCAATGTTGAAATCCAACCACATCCTCCTTATTATTAAATTATTTATATTTTCTCTTTTTTTGTTTAAAAAAATATAAATGTAATATTTTACTTAAATTTAAATAAAAGAAAATTGTGCTCATCAAATTGTACTCATTTTTTTAACATTTACACTTTCTCCTTCCCTTTACCTTTTCATCTCCCCAAACATTCTACCTTGATATCACTCTTTCTCTTTCCTTTTATCTTCCTTTAATTTGTTTCTTTTTATTATCATCTTCTTAATATAAATTTGTCATTCACTCTTTCATTCATTACATACTTTTCTTTCACAAAAAAGGGGGTTATTTCCCACTTTTTCTCACTCAATTTTTTGGGAGATTTTTATTTTTATTTTTCTTGCATATCTGTTTTAGCTTGATAAAGTTTTGTATTCTTTAGAAGTCTATTTTGGTTGATGGGATTTAGTTTGGTGTTTTTAGTTTTTATTTTTTATTTTTTTCTCAAAAAAAAGTTTTTATTTATTTATTATTATTTTTTTTTATATCACTTTGATTGTTAAATGTTATCATATTGCATTATAAAGAATTAAAGATAGTATATAAGAATATACTATTATTATATTACATAGAATGATTTGGATAAGTTAGTGTTTATTGTTATATATTTTATTTTTACTTTTTTCTCATATAATTTTTATAGTATATAAGAATATACTATTATTATATTACATAGAATGATTTGGATAAGTTAGTGTTTATTGTTATATATTTTATTTTTACTTTTTTCTCATATAATTTTATTCAAAATTTAAATTCAGCCACATCTTCCATATATATCATTAAATTATTTATATTTTCTCTCCTTTTTATTTAAAAAAATTAAAAATATAATATTTTTCCTAAATTAAATAAATAAAATTGTTCTCATTAAGTGGAGTAATGCTAGGGAAACACTCATTCTCACATCCAATGCATCAAAGGAAAAATGAAATACAAAACAAATCAAGTTAGAAACACTAAATTAAAAAAAAAAAAAAAAAACTAATAATGCATATTTAATGTCACGTGGCGCTTTATTAGAGTATGAGGTCCTGCCACGTGTCGCTCTATTAGAGCAACTTTTGCATTTGACCTTCCACCTCACCTCTTAAAAAATGGAATTTTAGGGCTTATTTGATACATGTATTTAAACAACAGTTTTCAGTTTTTTTTGAAAATAAGTGTGGGTGAAAAATTGGGTAGATATGCGTATAATGTTGTTTAAAAACTGAAAATATGTATTTAAACACATGTACCAAACAGCCCCCTAACATCTTTTTTGAAATTGAAAGGATGCAAGTTATTTAATTGCTTCAACAAAAACCATTGAACCAATTCACTTCTCTTTTCAATTGAAGTTAAATAAAGACAGCACTAATTGTCATAGAGCAAAACAGAAGAAAAAAAGTGTTGGACTTAGGAAACACTAATTGCATATGCTAACCATGCGATTCTCTTTCAATGTTTTAGAGTATTAATTAAGCTCCATCATAGGAGATTTATCTGTATAGAAACAAAAAAAGACTCAAATGAGAATTAAAAAATAAAATACTTATTAGAAGCCTTTTGCCAAACACGTGGCGTATCTAGTAATTTGTTCTTATTGACATAACCCTTATGGAAAAATAAATAAAAGAAACGCTATTATAGAGCCTAAATATTATCAACCCATACAAACCTTACAACTTAGGCCAAATGAGTTCATAGCAAAATAATCGAATGTAATGGAAAAAGTGGAGATAGAAATAGATGTCAAGAGGTTAGAAGAAATTGTGTCAAAGTTCAGGCATTCCAAAAGACAGGTTTAGTAGAGAGTAAACTAATGTGGAACTTAATAGAAAAGTCTTTGTGGCTGGAAGAACGTAGAGAGTCTTTCAATTTTAAGTGCCACTTGGCAAAACTTGGTTTTTAAAGCCAAAATCTAGAAAAATTATTGAATATTTCAAGCGTACTATATATGCGCATTTTCTCTATCTTACATAAATTGTAAGTCTTATCATAAATTTAATTTGTAATTTTTTATTATAAACTTATGGCAAAACTACACTTTTGTGCCTACCTCAGGTCCGCTAAAAACAAAAAATCATTTCCATTTTGGTCATTGTCATCAACCTACTAATTGAAAAGTCTTACGTGGCAGGCGGAGTGCGTTGTTGCATGATAAATACTGATGTAGCTATTAGAATAATATTAATTTATTATTTATAAAAAAAAAAGCTATTAGAATAATATTAAAAAAATTATTTGGCATTTAAAAATTGCCAATTAATAAAAAATAAAACAAAAAATTTTAGTATCAAAAACCAAAACAAATAATTCAAAAATTGAAATAATTCTAGTATCTCTTAAATAATAAAAAACTGAAGGATTTTGATTTAAACTAAAATAATTCAAAAAAACAAAAACAAATAAAATTTAGTTGAAATTTGTCCCGAAAATAATAAATTTAGTTGTATTTATAATTTGCCCCAAAAACAAATAATTTTTTTTTTCAAACAAGTTTTCTCTCTCTCTGAAACCCGCTGGAGCCCCTGGATTTGTCTCTCTCTCTCTCTCTCTCTCTCAATCAAGCTTTATCTCTTGGTTCAAGCTCTTTCGGTTCAAGCCATTGCCACCGCATCCGACTGCCGAAAACCCAGATCACAGGTTGAACACTGATTACACGACCGCTACCGCCACCATCGGCCGGAAACCCAGATCTTTAAGGCTCTCTCAGTTCAAGCTCTTGATGTCTGGTACTCTCTCCTCTCTCTCTCTCTCTCTAACTCATCATCTTTATCTCTCTCTTTAAACCCATGGTTGCAAACCCAGATCGGTAGTGATTGGGTGGTCTGATCGGTCCAAATCTGAAAGAGAGAGCACAGATGGTCACTTGGATTAGGTTTTCTTCGGGGTTTGTTGAGGATCTGTAGTTTGATGATTTTGGCTGGAATTTATAGAAGCACAGAGGTTGGGTTTTGTTGGTCTGATCGGTTAGTAACATTTTACATTTTAGTTGTAATTCGACGCACAAGGTGGCTTTGATTATGAAGTTTATAGCTTTGTTGGTTATTTTGGATGATTTAGATGTTTTATTATTGATTAGGTTGGGTTTTGATTTACTGGATTTGGAGATGTTTGGCCCAGTTTGGGATGAAATTTTTTGCATTTAGTTGAATTTTGTGTGTATGAGAAATGTTGGAGAAGAAAATATTTGAGTACTCTGTTCTTCGTTCTTCCTTAGTATTTAATTTTTCTTTTTTTGTTTGCATTTTTAAGATCTTGTGATCTGGGTTTATGTTCTTGTGTATTCAGGTACCAAACAACCCCTATTTTTCCAGAAAAGTTAAAAACGCTGGCCTTTTCTTCAATTGTATAAGATTGCGTGGAAGAGGGACATCTACGTGTTTCCTTTCAACTTTTTTCATCTGTCTGCTTGTCAATCCCAATGGCCTTATCTCACCAACCCAAGAACTTTGATGTCTTTTTGAGTTTCCGAGGTGAAGATACTCGCTATGGTTTTGTAAGCCATTTATATAAGGCTTTGGATCAACAGGGTATCCGAACCTTCATTGATGATAATCTGCATAGGGGAGAAAACATTTCTGAAGCGCTTCTCAAAACCATTGAAAACTCAAGTGCATCAATAATTGTATTTTCTAAAAATTATGCATCCTCTAGTTGGTGTTTGGATGAACTTGTAAAGATTATTAAGTGTACCCAAAAAGTGCTACCAGTTTTCTATCAAGTGGATCCATCTGAAGTTCGTAAGCAAACAGGGGATTTTGGAAAAGCGCTGGCCAAGCTTGAAAAAAAAATTAAAGATAAGACAAAGATACAAAGGTGGAGGGACGCCTTAAGTGAAGCGGCCAATAGATCAGGCTGGGAGGACAAAAACAGGTAATTTGTATAGTACTACATACTCCTATTTGTTGATCTTCAAGAGTTTTAATGGTTTTGTGATGTCCATTAAATTTTATTGTTAATTAAACAACTAGAATTAATTGTTAGCTTTTATTTTCTCTTTAAATTTTACTAAATTATGAAAGTAAAATTTTCTTGTCATATCTTTTATACAATGCTTTTTCTTTTTTTAATATATATTTTTTTTTTTTGAGAAGAATCATTTATACTAAAGCTAGTTAGCTATAGATTAAAGATGGAAATAAAAGAACTTAATATTAGATTACTTACCATTATTAATTAGGAATTTCACCCCTCATAATATTTGGAAAAATTTTAAAGAAAAAAACTTAAATTCATTTTTTCTAAGCATGTAGTGAGATCCAGTAAGATTATGTTGTCATCCAAGTGGAATTTTAATGCCACTTCATCCCAAAAGCTAATTGCTACCCAAAAAATGAATTAAATTCAAATTTTCAATCTGAGTTACATGTCGCTTACTTCATCTAACAACACTTCAACTGTGATGTAAAAATTAAACATCTTGCATTCAGTTTATGTTATTTATGTTTCCTAGTCCAACTCGTTACATGTGTTAATTAAATGCTTTGTGAATGACAGTTGCACTGAATCTGAACTTGTCCAAAAAATTGTTGAAGAGATCTCAAATTCTGAATTCATTCAAATGCCATCAAATGATGCTACAATGCAGCTGGTTGGAATAAATTCTCGCATGGAGGCGGTAGCAAAATTTTTAAATATTGAATCAAATGATGTTCGCATGGTAGGGATCACTGGCCTTGGTGGAATAGGCAAAACTACAATTGCAAAAGCTATTTATCATAGCTTTTCAAATCATTTCAAAGCAAAAAGTTTTGTAGAGAATGTTAGAGAGGGGTCAAAGACAGAGGAAGGCAAAATACGTTTACAACAGACACTTCTTAAGGGTATCTTAGAGGACAAGAATTTGAGTGTGGATACTCTATATGAAGCAAGGATAAATCAAATTCTTCGCCTAAAAAAGGTTCTTATAATTCTTGATGATGTGGATAATGCCGACCAGATAGAAACATTGCTCGGAAAATGTGAAGGCTTTGCATTTGGAAGTAGAATCATTCTGACAACAAGATATAAAAGCTTGCTAGTTAATCGAAATGGTCTTTCAACCTATGACTATGGGGTTAAGGAATTAGATGAAGACGAAGCTATTGAACTCTTTCGTATGCATGCCTTCCCAAGTAACGAAGTCCTTGAAGATTATTTGGAGCTTGAGAAACAAGTTATAAGTTATGCCAAAGGCCTTCCTCTAGCTCTAAAAGTAATGGGTCGTGATTTGTGTGAGAAACCTACAGATTATTGGGAAGATGCGTTAGATTGTTATAAAACAAATCCTCATGAAGATATTCAAAATATACTAAAAAGAAGTTACGAAGGATTAACCAATAAGGAAAAGAATATTTTCCTTGATATTGCATGTTTCTTCAAGGAATATGGCATGAGGTATGATATGATTAAGGATGTACTGAAAGCTTGTGGTTTAAACCCAGAATATGGTATTCGAAATCTTATTGATAAGTGTCTCTTGACTTTTGATCGATCTAATTATTTGTCGATGCACGACTTATTACAACAAATGGGTATGGACATTGTTCGACAACAAGCACCACAAAAGCTTGGGGAACGTAGTAGACTATGGTGTTATGAGGAAGCTCTTGATGTATTAACTAAAGATATGGTATGTATGTTATTTTGATACACTTCCTCCCTTTACTTCACATGAGAGATGTATTACACTTTTTTCCCTTTTATTTATTTATTTACTCTGAATATTATCTTTGTTTAAAGTTTTTTTTTTATTTTTTTGGATACAAGGTAGAATTCTACTCTAGTTTAATCTAAGTTTATATGTGTGTGAAGCTCTCCTCTGGAGATTTAAACTCCAGCCCTTCCCTCCCCCCCTACACCCCACACCCCACAAGCACTTATACTTGTGGAGTGACCATCGCACAAAGGGTGTGCGGTGGTTTTGTTTAAAGTTTATTAACTATTATATGTTTTGGTGATTCACTTACCTTATTGTTCAACTAGGGTTCAGATAAAATTCAAAGTATTATATTGTGGTCGCCTAAATCAAAACCAGAAGAGGTGCAATTAAAGGCACAATTTCATAAGATGAAAAATCTTAGATTGCTTTGGATTCGTAATGTACGTTGTTGCAATGGACCCCTTGAATGTCTTCCCAATGGATTAAGCTTGCTTGATTGGCGTGAATATCCATTTTCTTTGTGGCCACCAAATTTTTTTCCAAAAAACTTGGTTGTGCTCAACTTGCCTTTTATCCTATTAAAGGAACCAGTAGTCAAGCAGCAGGTATGATCATTAGCATTTATAAATTATTATTTTTTTAAAGTTATTAATTTTTAATTTATTCATATATACTTCTTTAAAGGTTAAACCATGTTCTAACTTTCAATTTTTTTTTCTACAGAAATTTGAATCCGTGACATATGTGGACTTCAGTGGCTGTGATCTGATTACGAAAATACCTGACTTATCATTGACCCCAAACATAACAAGATTGATACTTCTACATTGTAAAAATTTAGTTGAGATTGATGACTCCGTGGGGCGTCTTGATAAGCTTAAATTGTGGAACCTTTGGGATTGCAAAAAACTTGAAACTCTTCCGAACTGTCTCGAGATGAAATCTCTTAAACGTCTTAATCTGCTAGGCTGCGGCAGGCTTAAGAAGTTCCCAATTATCTCGCCCGAAATGAAAGGTTTGGAATCATTAAATATGATGGTGAACCATACCTTTGAGTTTCCTCCGTCATTTGGGAATTTGATTGGGCTTAAGAATTTATTAATGTGTACAGAAGGGGCACATCTTCTATCAAAAAACAGAAAAAGAAAAGAAGGGGCACGTCTTCCGGATAGCATCTACAATTTACAACATATAGAGTCGCTTGAATTGACTGGCAATTTCATATTTCCAAAGAATGTGGAGATTGATAGACAGCCAATGTGCGACTCTCTTGGTTGCTCTTCCAAATATGTTTTTCCAAGGTTGAGAAAACTACGCTTAAATTCCTTTGAAATTCACACAGAAATAAAATTTATTTTGAATTATTGTTGCCCCCGCACACTGAAAGAGTTAGAAATCTACGACATCAATTGTCATCGTCAAAATCCCAAAATCGTTCAAGACATATCTTTGCAATCAGGTTTGGGACTTCCAATGGATACAGAAAGTGGATTGGACTTAGTTTCGGCATTAGACTCATCAAATGTTGATGGGTTTGATTTGGGTTCATCTTCAGTGGACCAGCCTTCAACGCCCCAAGTAAAAAAAAAAAAGAGTAAAACAAGAAAAAGTAAGGTCACGTTTTGGAACGTTGTTTAAACAATAATTTCCTTTGTTTAAAAAAAGAAAAAGAAAAGTGATGGTCTAATTTGTTTAAACAGCTCAACTTCAAACTCAGATCAGATCAGATCGAATCCGAATCCAATGTCTATAACTTTCTCAGATCTCCACACTGAATCAGGCCTCAAATCTCTCGACGAGTTTCTTTCCGGAAAATCCTATGTTTCTGGAGACAATCTCACCAAGGATGACATCAAGGTATACGCTGCCGTTTTGGTGACTCTTTCCCCAATGTTTGCAAGTGGTACAATGCCATTTCTTCCCAACTCGCTGCAAGGTTTGCTTTCTCACTCTCTCTCTCTTTTATTTATTTATTTATTTTTTTTGCAAATTAAAATGTGTTTTAATTAATTTTTGGTATTTGTTAATTGTCAATTGTTGTTGTTGTTATTGGTGGCAAAGGTGCCCCAGTTGGTGGCAAAGGAGGTATAATTTGGATAATTTTACAATCTTATGTCAAAAATTTGGGGGTTTTGAGTTATAACATGTGGTAGCTGGTAAAACAATTCGGGGGTTTGGAGTTAGTTGAAGTTCTAAATTTCTTGTCTTGGAGGATAGTTGTGATTTTGCTTTCAACTCCAATCAGTTTCCATTGTGGGAGAGAATGGGAAGACTCTTGATTGGTCTGTTCTTGACGGTCCTTTTATTTTTATTTTTTGTATTTAAGTAATTGTAATTTATCAATTGGACTGTTCAATGGGACATTGGTCTTATCATGACAAAGATGCTCTAAGCCATAGATGCAAACGTTTGAGAAGGCAATATAATGAGAAATGTAACCACTGATATTATGTCTACAATTCTTATATCCAATCTTGTATCTTTAGAACATTTGTTGTTGTTTATGCTGTATCCTTACGCTTTGTCATATAAAAATTAATCTGTTCTGAGTTGTCACAGATAATTGTTGCATACAGTGACGGGGTTTCTGATGGAGATGCAACGCAGATTTCGACAGTGAAGACCCCAATTTGATGATTGGCATGTTTCTTGTTTCAGCATTGAGAGCTTTCCCCAATAATTCAAGAACGTTATTGTCAGCTTCTATTGTCTTATATACAATTATCAATGTTCTTTCAGTTGCATTATTTCATTTTCTGTATTGCTATCCTAAAATCTGATGTTATAGAACTGACAATTGTGCTTGTTTCTTTTTATAGAATATGATGCCCCTACTCCGCTTGTCAAGCCTCGTGAGCCCAACACTAGGTTAAGTTTATTATCACTCTTAGTAAGGCTTGCTGTTATTAGTTTGTTATTAAAAGTTTATTTGCTTATTTGTTGAAATTTGAAAAAATTACAGTTTTAAAGTCGTAAATGAGGTTTGGCGTATTCTATTTTATGTTTTTGATAGGAAATCTTTCTTTTAAAAAAAAAAAAAAAATACTGTAATAATAAGAAGAAGTCTGCATTGTTTTCTGCAAGTGTTTGTGTTACTGTTCATGAGTCATGCTTCATATTATCTGGACCTAAAGAACTAGTCATAATAAAATGCTAATGCTATATGATTCCAATACATAAGGTCCATGAGGGATCCTATAAAGGATAGTGGAATAAAGCATCAATACTAATTTGATTGAACATAACATTTTATACCTAGTTAGTTGAATAAAATGCTAATTCATTCTTGACACAATAATTTGATATGTATGGCACCATTTTCCTTTTCCTTATCTTGTCTGTGTCATTGAAACTTGGAATAAAATGTGAAAAAAGATGGCAAAGGAAAGAGATAAATGCGTTAGCACAACACATACAGAACTTGCTGACACCATCAACACCATTCTTCTTCAATACCCTCTATGATCCATATAGGGAAGGAGCCGACTTTGTTCGTGGATACCCCTTTAGCTTGAGAGAAGGAGTGTCTACTGCCATCTCTCATGGGCCGTGGCTCAACAATCCTGACTGTGATGCCCCTATTCAGCTTGTCAAGCCTCGTGAGCACAACACCAGGTTAAGTTTATTATCACTCTTAGTAAGGCTTGCTGTTGCTTCTTTTATTGGTTTGTCATTGCTGAACTATGATTTGTTTTTATTTTTATTTTTTGGTTATCAGTATTATCTCACAAAATGTTCTGTTTTAATACATTTGGTAATATGCTTTTCTGTATTTTTCTCAATCAACTTTCAACTTGATGTTATTCTTTTCCTTGGCAGCCAAATAGAGGTGAAGATTATTATCTGATTTTACAATTTTGTAGGGAATGATTCCTTAGTATTGTTGGAATAGACATTTTTTAAGTCTTATGACTTCTTTTTTATTATGGTTTGGACTTTGGACTATTGCTGCATTTTTTTTCCTAATGTTTTTAAATTCTCTAATAATTTCCTGGACTCTCACTCATTGAATTTTGGTGTGTGTGTTTGTAAAAGCTGCTTATGAAAATCCAGGTATTAGCAAGTTGATCAAGATGTTGGTTTCATGTAATGGTGTCTGTAAGATTTTCTTTTCACAAGCCTATAACCGACTGACAGAGATTTATATTTACTTTGATTTAGAATTTTTCTGAAGTTGCAAAATTTTAAAGAACTCTAAAAAATTTCAAATTAAGATCTTTTGAACAAACATACCATAATAGAACTTTCCCAATTTTCAAAGATTTATTTCTTATATAAAGAAATGACAACCATGATGAAAGGCAAAATTACCAAACTCTAGACATTGAGGACTATGAGCTCTCTCTCTCTCTCTCTCAATACTACCTATAGGTAGATAAGATTGGTACAATCAATTCATGACTTCCCAGAACTTGATTTTTTTTCAAGTATACAATTTTGTTTTCAACACCGTTTCAGTTTATATTATTTTCTGTTATGCTCACCTGCTGTCCAATGTATTCTATTATAGGCATTTAAATGATCTTCTGACTCTTGACTTTTTATGTAAAAGTCTTTTTTTTTTTTTTTCTTGTATCATGTGTTCTTGTATTTACATGATAAATATAATCACACAAGTTATTCCTTTAAAGGGTAAAAATATTAGCAATTCAGCCCTGGTGAACCATCATTCCTAGAAGTTGGCTTCCAATCAGATATTTAAATTTGTGTGCAATGATGCTTCTATCTATTGAGAAACCTTATGCATGAATCGGTATTTTGCCAATTGAACATGTTTTTAATACATTTCTGCTTAATTTGTTTGCCTTAAAACTCATGGCTACACCTGTTTTTTTTTTTTTTTTTCCTTCAAGTATTATGCGTATGATTCTAAATCATAATATTCATTTGAGGGGCATCAAATTATATTAGGTTCTCTATCTCATACACACTAGTTTATGTATCAACCATGAACCATCCTATTTTATTACACTAAAAAAGACAGATTCTTGATGAGAAATAGTATATTTGTAAGCCCAATTATAACAAACAACAAAGAAGCAAATGTACCCCTTTTTATTTATTTATTTTTTAATATTATTAGTCACTGTTTCCAGCATAAAGAAAAGCAACATTTTCAAAAGATCAAGCATGGCGGAAAAATATAAAATACATTGAAAGCTTGGAGTGCAATATAAAAGTCTGGAAGTCATCCAAGAAAATGTGCTTCTCAACAAAGGATGACATTTAGTGATTGTATTGAACATATCTGAAAACAGGAAACATCAATCACATAATCTTGCAAGATTTGGAATCCCATGACTTAAACTTGATTAAAAATTCAGTACTTTCCATGTGTCAGATCAAAAACAGGAAACATCAATCACATGGTAGCCAATAATATGTGGTTCTTGGGAAGAGTGATGCAGTGATGCTTGAGATACATGCATGTTGTTTTGGGTTTGGAGTCTGGATGTCCTAATTTGTTTTTGTTTTATGCGTAGGGGCATGACATTTCGTAATTTTCTTTGTATTTGTTTCAGATTTGGCTGGTCAAAATGGACTTTAGCTTGTATCTCCACTATGACATTCTCAGATATGGTAAACATATTTTCAACTGGCCTTTTCAGCATTATAGATGGTCAAGTAAGGGGGATCCTATAGCCCTTCTCTTATGTTTCTTTTTTGTTATGAAGATGCTGAAAAGGATGATTGCAAGAGCAGCAAGAGGCATTCTTATTGTGTTTCAGGTGGGAAAGGAAATTGAGATTTCAAACTTCATTATAGATGCTCCCTGCATCATCTTCGATTGGAAATTTAACTGAGCTTCGATATCTTAGTTTTCTGCTTCTTTGCATTAAGACACTTCTGCATTAAAAAAGAATATGGGTACAAATGAATTGGTTTGAGCAGAAGATGAATTGGCAGCTTTGTAGGCTGTAAGGTAGGTTCTCTTCCCATGCGAAATTAACTTTATTAATTGCTGCAAGGTATTTTGTTTTAGGCTGCTTGGAATTTGATGATTGAACAAATGTGGACATTAAATTGAAGTGCATTTAACTACATATTTTCTTTCTTTCTTTAGTATGCTGACATAGGTGGTTTATATGTATGATAAATTTTGTGTTTGATTTCATTCTAAGTATCAGATCAAATATTTGCAAAATTGCAGGAAAAAAAAAAGACGTTTTCCATCCTGATAAACTCCCTTTTCAATTTTCTTGTTACAAGGCTTTAATTATTGTTTTTTGCAAACGTATTTGTAATCATGTTAGCAAGCCAGTGATATGGAAGGTGGAGGAGCCCTATCTCTGATCTATTTGTAATCCTGCATTAGGACAAGTTAACACTTGAAATGTAGTTGTATCTGCTTCTATTTGAAGTTGAAATAAATCTTGTTCTTTTGCACTAGCTATGTGATATGTTCTTCTCTCCTATTTCTTGTAGTTCAAACCCTTTTGTATGCTAATTACCTTTGGTTCTGTACCCAAATTGAGTGGCATGATTTTTTGGTTTAAGTTATTTTTGTGTTTTATGTAGTTTTCAATGTATGGTGTTTAAAAAAACTGAGAGTCAGATTTCAATTCAGTTCAAGCAAGGATTATCAGGAAATGACTTACCATAAAATAAAATAAATTTAAAAAATGAACTATTAGATCATGAAGATATTGTCAAGGTTGTGTATAATATTCTTGTACTTTTGTTATTCAGGTATCACTTTGAATGAAGACATCTGTGATATTATGCACACAAATATGGGCAATTAGATCATTTGTTTGTTAATAGATGTTATATATGCAAAAATATCTAATATAAATATAATAAGGCAGAAACATCTAGTGAGGCTCTGCCACGATTTTGAACTGTTTGTGAAATTTAAGATTTATAAGATAAAATGGTATGATTGTAGAGGAGAGTGGGCGGTCATGACAGAGGAGGAGAAAGTAGAGCAAAGCCACAAAGTTCAAGTCATTACACTAACTTGTATATATTTGGTGTGGTTCTTTTAGGTGAAGAGAATGATCAATCCTTTGCCAATAATGAGCTTGATGAAAGAGTATACACGCATTAAGGGTCTCCTCAATTAGAATGGCTTTTCTTGGGATGAAATTTGGAAAACAGTGGCACTGTGGTAGCTGATGTTTAGCTTTAAGAAGCTTATATCAAGGTGCCATTCTATCCCATTAGTAATTTTGCAAGGATAAAGGGTTTTCCTCTATTTATCACTAAAGAGCACCCCAAAGCATAGCATACGAACTTGTATTCTTTTCCCCTTTGATGAAATGATATTACTTCTGTATTCCTTTAGTAAACTGAGTGTGTATTTGATCATATTGATACTATAATAATCATGGGATGAAGTATATATGATCATGTTGATACTATAATAATCAATGAAGTGGATAATTTTGAGTAGCTTTCATTTAAAAATGACATTTTGTAGGAACACTCGGATGCAACTGCATACAAATACAGGGGATCTCATATTTCTGATTTGTGCTTGATTTATGGTAATGAAAGTCAGAATGGAAAATCAAGTTGTTTGGACATGAAAATGGAGGTCAACATTAATGCCCTTTGGATGGGATTGACGATAACTTAGGATATGCAATATCCAGCTAGGGAGTCTGAAATATCTTATCAGGGGAGAAATGAAAGTTTGCAACTTCTGAAGCCTCAGCATGTTTTCAAAAATTTCAGAGATCATCATGGGAGAGATACAAGAAGCACATGAAGAGAGACCATGAGTAGTCAAAACAAATGTGGGTACTGAGAAGGACAAAGATTACAATTTAATAGAATGTATTGATACAACACTTAAAACTGTTCCTGAAATTGATGAGAAACTCTTTTTGGAGGGCTCTTGAGAATTGGCACGCCTTTCCGTTGAAGGTAAGCAGCCCAAACAGTTACTGCAACTAGTGATTCTTAATTTATTTTATATGGATCCTGATGATGAATCAGCTTCAATTAGAACTAAGCTACAACTTAGCATATGATATTCTTTGAATATTTTTGAAAAATATACTACCAAATTCGGTCACTAGACTAAAGCTGCTTCTCTTCACTAAATGAAATTCTTTAGGAATTTAAAAGTTATCCTACTTTGAACATGATTGCAATAAAGTTCATCTATAAATGAAAATTCAGAGTTTCCTTTTAAAATTTTCTTTCACTTTCAGGTCTTGACTACTATGTTTGATAACCATATGGGCAATCCTCAAATAATTGGTGACATATTTGCATCACTTGGAATGAAGGTCCCTGATGGCAAAAATGGCCCTTATGTGTGGGACATCTTTTTTTTGGCATTAGTTCTTGGTATGTAAGACTTGGTATTAGTGGCAAAACATATATTTCTTATTATATTTAGCCATAATTAACGTATATTTGAAGGTACAAGGAGGCTGAAAAATCATTATAGATGAATCATTACAGTTTTGTTAATAAGTTGAACAAAATGGTCAAATTCACCCTTGCATTTTTCTTTATAAAGATGATTGTCGTTAACTTCATGCTAGACTCATCTTCCTGTTGGACTTCAAAGACTTTCTTTTTCCTTTTCCTCTTTTTACTAATATATTATAATTGAAGCTAATTTTTCAAAATGTATAGCACAAGATTCAAGGTTATATATAGCACAAGGTTCATGTGGGGAAGCATGAGGTCCTGGCATGTTTGTTGTTTTACTAATGCCTTTTCTTTCATACATGGTTTGTCTCTCTATTTTTAATCTTTAACTCATTGTTGTGATAAAGAAAGCTTTGCGATTGACTCATTATTAGTTTGAGTAGATTGATCTTTGTGATACGATGCTTCTAATTTGATTTTTAATATTTCAAAATGTATATGTTTCTTTGTTATAATTATTAAATTAGTTTACTTTTTCTTTATAATATATGTATAGCATTCTCCAAAACTATCTTAATAAAACATAATAATATTATCCGTGCATTGCACATGCAATTTGCTAGTTATATTTTAAAAAATGGTGAAAAGAAATATTGAATTGAGCATAGGGATATATTTGAAAAAGAGTATTTTTTTTTTCTTTTTCTATTTGATCAGATGAAAAAGAGTAGTTAAATACAAAAAGTGGAAGTTAATATAACGCTGAATCTCTTAGTAAATATTAATTATGTTACATAAAACTTGTCTTGACCTATTCATAGTGGCCTTAGTCCTTATTAGATATTGGTTGATGGCTGTTGAGGTACAATTTATTTCTCATGCCAAGTATCCCAATCTTATTTAATCACATTTATTTATTCACCAAAAAATACAAAAATATCAACCATAAATTACTTTGGGCCTCCATGAATATATCTCATCCCATTGGTCCATAAACATTCCCTATCTCATTATCGCAATTCAAGCCAACAATAAAGATGAAAAATGAAGAAATAAAATCTCTCTCTCTCTCTCTCTCTCAAGCTTATTTTTTAGTTCTGATAATTAAATTGTTTCACTACTGAGGGGCTGATCGAAAATCACAAAGAAATTGCACCTTCAAAGAAATGATGAATTAAAATTTGATTGACTAGCATGTTTCGTTTCTTTTCCTCTTTTACTATTCAAAGTCGCTTTTTTTAAGAAAAAAAAATTATAATTTGATAGCTACAAGTTACAACTAATAATGGATGAGCAAGAATTTGAATTCTAGATATCTTTATTTGAAAACATCAGGAGGTTTCTAGGCTCTTAGAAGAATTAATAGTTGGTCGACAAACATGATTGATGTAGTTCTTCTTCTTCTTCTTCTTCTTCTTAAAATTTAAATTTGATCAACATGGTTGACACACAAATATGCTTTACTCCTACAAAAAACACAATATCCCCTGCCCCTCTCCTATAAAAGATACTATCATCGAATTTGACCTCTACCTCCATAATCAATCATGATTCATAATAATTTTGAACAAATTTTCGTGACGAATCAAATTCTAGGAGCGTCTCTATATCCCCTTATTAGACAAACACCTTATCTAGGTCATTTTAAGTTTTTATCACAATAAAGTTATTGTCAAGTTTAAGTTAAATTATAAGTTATATAATCTGATGAATTAAGCAGGTGGGTTTGAATAGGTCCATTAGCCTTTCATGTCAACCCCATAGGTTTGGAAGGCCCATGACCTAAGATCCAATACCCAGCGCCTAGGAGGAGATAAATTTCTAGGCCCCTTTAGAAATTAAAGTTTATAGAGTGAGCACTTTCTGACTTTGAAGTTTTGAAGTTTCAAATGAGCGTTATTGGTTCTTAATGTTTCAAAAAAAAAAAAAAAAAAATTAAGGATCATTCTGTTAATGGATATTAGTTTCATTTTCTATGCGGCTGATTGAGCAATGCCATAACATTTAGTCATTGAATAGCGACATGACAATATTTTTAATATTAACAAATTGAGAGATGCTACGTCTACAACAATTTTATAATATTTTTACAACAAATCACAAGTGGTTAGTTGTTATTGGTTTAAATTTGAAACTAACACTAATATTACTTTTTTGCCCCAACAATAACAACCAATAACAATCTGCCACTTAGGATTTGTTGTAAAAATGTTGTAGACATATCATTTCTCTAACAAATTACACATTGAAAAACACAAAGCCTACGGAAGATCAAAGATCGAAGCCAAATCCGTTTGAAACAGGTTTTGGTCAAATCAAAACCAAGCTAAAATTTCCATTAAAAAAAAAAAATCAAGCTAAACTAATGACTGTAGGGACTGATAACAATTATTTGAAATTTCAAGAGTGAAAAGCATCCGCTTGGTAAACTTCAAAGTCTAACCACGTATTTTGGCCATTTTTTAAAAGAAAATTCAAGGCAAAAAATCTACTTTATATCCTATTACTTTCACCAATTGTTATTTTAGTCCATTAACTTTTATCAATTGTCATCTTAGTCCACAATGTTTAAATACTGTTATTTCAGTTTATTAACTTTGAATAATTGTCATTTTTGTCCGTTGAATTTAAATATTTTCAGTTTGTGGGTCTAAATAAATTAATAAAATAATCGTTTATAATGATAACCTGGTGTATGTGGGATGGGGAATGCATATGTTTGATATAATGGTTAGATACTCAAAGAGGTTTAAATACCAATTTTATTTTTAAATAAAAAAAATCATTTTCTTGAAATTGCATATTGATAATATGAATTACCTATGATTGCAGACTTGCAGTGATCAACAAGGAGAAGCAAATTAGTTATATGATTTCTAGTTGGTATGCTCACTCAAACACACATTTTAGTTTTTAAACAACATTACACGTATTTTGTACACTTTTTCACTCACACGTATTTCTACACATATTTTTAAACAACAAAACACATATTTTTAAGTGCATGTACCAAACACCCCTAGTTTGTCTGTTCATCCTAGCCTAACCATATAATACTAAAGGATTTTTTTTTTTTTGAATTACTTCCTACATGTGTGGATACAACTTTTTTTTTTTTTGGTAAAATACGGAGGAAAATAATATTAATCAAAAGTAACAGAAGCCCGAGTGGTTCGGGTTACATCATTAGGGTCATAGTCTAGAGCCTCCAAAACAACAAAAGGAGGATTTTCAAAAGAAACAAAAGGTTCATCTTGGCAACGCCCAATGTTTGCAAGCAGGTCCGCAGCTCTGTTGGTTTCCCTGTAACAGTGTTGCAGCTCTATTGGATACAACTTTAAACTTTGAAGGTGTGTAACATGCATTTTAGCCTAAAAATTATTAACAGAGTGGGTTTTGACTGAAATTCTATTTTCAATGTTTCAGGACTACATTGATTAATTATAATCCTATAACCAAAAGTTTGAAAACGTAGTTTGTCATCTGCTTCCTTAACTGCAAAAGTACACTCTTTGCTGCTGCTGAGTATTAGAAGTTAGAAGTTAGATTTGTATGAATAACCCTACAAAGCTACACTGAGGCTTTGACGCTTTGTTTTGTCTTTTCAAATAGCAGCACCAGAAGCACGCCACTTTCTTCTCTTGATTTTAGACAAAAAAATCACATTTAAAAAAGACATTTATGGATACTTGGAGAGAGAGAGAGAGAGAGAGACAGAGTGGGGAAGACGGGTACAACTTTTGAGGAGCAAACATAATGATGCTACGTAACGTGAAAGTTTCTAGCTCGAATCTCTTCTTTTTTTTTCCATCAAATAGTACTGTTAATGTTAGAGAATCTCAGTCTTCCACGAAACATTGTGTTGTGTTAATTCAAGAGAAAAAGAGAGTAGACTGGCACAACTTTTAAGGAGAACAGTGTAGTTGTTGAAATTTCCAACCAATTTTTTGCCCTGCCAAGCACTCAGAGAGAGGGAGAGGACAAACAAGTTTGGCATGGTGTACGAAATTTCCAACCTTTCGTTTGACGTTTTAGGAGCAGATTGCAGATCACGCGCATGTAGAAAATTTCCCAAAAACCTTCCTTAAGAGCATAAAAGAGGACAAACAACTTCTTATAATATTGCTTTGTGACCAGTTTTTTTCTTTTTGCTGAATATTGTGACCCATTCATTATAAAGTTCTTTTTACATTGCTTTTCACAAGCTTTTTAAGTGAATTTTACATTACTTTTTGACTAGCTATAAAGGGTTTTATTTTAGATTACTTTTTGACTAGTAATAACGGTTTACATCATTTAATAAAGAGTTAAATAAATCTTAACTCAAGCTCAACTTGGGTTCCATATAAGATAGAAAATTAAATGATCTTAGAATTTTACAACCTATCTCACAAAACCCGAGAATACATTATTATTGCCCATGTTATTCAAACAAATTTAAACATATTTTGAGGAGGACTTGAGTTTTAAGTTTCAAGAAGTGAAAATCACAACTGCCCAGTCATTTTTCTTGGGATATATTTATGGTGAAATTACCAATTCAAAAAATTCTCCCACAAAAGTTGGCATACACCTTGTATTTAGCTTATGTTTGGATAGCGGCCACGTCCAACGTTTTTGCTATGCTTCAACTTTTAGTTATATATAGATATAAATATAGACTAGATGATATCTCACACGATGCACGAATACTTTATAATTTTATTTTAAAATAGTTTCTTGCTATTCTTTATGACCTATATATAACCTTAAATCTTGTGCTATGCATTTTGAAGAATTAGCTTCAATTATATTATACTAGGCTTTGGAATCGTAAAAACTCTTGTTAGTTGATTGGGATGTTGTGCCAAAGTTTCGAGTCTAAGGGAAAAACATAATCTCCTTTTTGTGGGCTGATGATGAGTATTTATATTTAGTTTTGGGAGATGCTTGTGACTGGATTTTTGGTTGAGAGGAGAAAATCTTTTAAGGGTGTGGGGTTAGGAATTGTCCCCCTTAAGCCCCTAGCCTCGCTCATGTTTGAGGGAATAGTCAAGTATTGAGACGCTTTGCATGCCAATGTTCAAAAAAGAAAAAACGAAAAAACATACTACTTGAATTTGTTATACTAATTTGAATGTGAATTGAATATTTGTTTTGTCTAGGGGTGAGCCTCTTGACTTTTTAAATTTCTCCCCTTTATTTTTATAAATTCAATAGAATTTGCCTCTCTTCATTTTTTTTTTTTTGCTTTTAACATCTACTTTTTCCCAACATATATAACAAAAGTTTTTCATTTTTGTTTTATAATATACTTTATATATATATTACTTTTTTTTTTTCAATTTCATGAATAATTGAATTTAGAATATCTAATTGGCCACTATAAAAATATTATAGAATTTTTTATGAAAAAACTGTTTTCATTATATTTTTGTTTTAAAAATAATAGGAGACAAAAAATAAATTTTTTTTTTTTTTTGAGCAAAGACAAAAAATAAAGTTTGTGACTCTAGATAAATTATTTATTTATTTATTTTAATTTTAGAAACAGACTCTAGATAAAGCTAATCGGTTAGATGAAGGTACAGGAAAAAATTAAGGGGCATTTTGGTTTGGTTGCAAAATAACTTTATCTTTCCTTCAAAGCTGATAGTCTAACCCACGCCTAACACTCACATCCAGCTTTTTCCTACTCCCAAAAACATTAGTATTTTAATGTAATTTTTTTTTTCTTATATGAATTTTTTTAATGTAATGGGTAAATTCCAGAAACCTCCCCCGAGGTTTGAGGAAATACCAAACAAGTCCAAAAGTTGTTGAAAATGACCAATTTGGCCCTTAAAAATAGACGGTGTGTACTGTTGTTTGTTCACTCTCTCCAACTTTTTCCTTGTCATATGTTTGTTCACTTTCTTCTTCGCCCCATAACATAAACGCCTCTCTGAAGCTCAAACCAGTCCAAAAGATATACACAAAACATGTATTTTGAGAAAGATTACAGAAAAAAATCACTAAACCAGTACCCATTTTTCAAATCAAAACCATATATTCTCATTAGGAAAAATAAAAATTTACATTACATTCCAAAAACAAAAATCCTCCCTCCAAGATCAACCTAATTAGATTCAGTATCACACAAGGCAATCAAACATAGATCAACTCAACCAATCAACCATCCAACATCTAACCTCAAATAGATTCGTTTACATCACACCTCAAACAGATCCAAAAAATAAAATAAAATTCAAAACAAAACCCAGACCCACTGGTGAATATCGTGCTACCCACTAACCGCCGGCCACCACAGCACCACCCATCACTACCCACCCATCGATTTCAAACCCAAACCGTTCCCAACATCAAACATCACATGATTCACACCTCAAACCCGAAAAAACCCCAAATAATTAAAAAAAAAAAAAAAAAAAAACAGACCCATCGTCGAGCATCGTGTGACCCAACCACTATCCACCACGGCTCCACCCATCACTACCCACCCATCTTCCTCAAAAGCCCAAACCGTTCCAACCAAACATCACATGATTCACACCTTAGACCCAAACAAAACCCAAATCAAAAATTTAAAAAGAAATACCCATACCCACAACGGTAGCTCCACCAGACTAACCTTGCAACCACTGTCTCCACTCATCGTGACCCAGAAATCGCCATCTACAATTCATCATGATTCGCAACCCAACCACAAAGCTTTTAACAACGAAGTATGGCTTGAGATTTGTGGTTAAACCAGCTTTGAAACCATTCTAGGGTAGGAGAGGTTTCTGGAATTTACCCTAATGTAATGTTGGATTCGTTTGGATACAATTTATCATTGCTGAAAATTGATTGTTGCTAAAAATACTGTAGCAAAATAATTTTTAAATGTATGAATAGTGCCGCGGGACCCATTTTTAATATTTTTTGAATAAAGTGGTCGTGGGTCTCATGAACAGTGAGTAAACAGTATTGGAACAGTGTTTTTTTTGTCTCTGCACAGTAAATTCATGTGATTTACTGTTCACGCTCTGAAAAAAAAAAAAAAAAAAAAGAGGTCTGAAAACGCAGACGTGGGTTTGGAAACGCCGTATCCAAACCTACACTTTATACCACAGGTGTTGCACAGCAGTACGTTAACAAGACCCATAAATACATTTACCATTCCATCATAATTTTCTGGACAGGGCCACATGGGGATGCATATTTATTATGATAGGATGGGATAGGGGCCATAGGGCCGAGTGGGGATGCATATTTATTATGATACGACAGGGACCGTGCATTTGTTATGATAGCATTGATAGGCATCATGTTCATGTATTCAGACTTCTTAATTAGATTTTTATGCAATCCTATTCTTGGTGAGGGTTAGGTGAGCACTTGCGTCTTCCAAGTTGACAAGCCTATTGGATTCCAACAATATAGTCAATGGCTCTACCAAGTTTCATGGAACCGAAACCGATGTCAAGATATCGTGGGAACCTTGTCACGCTTGAGAACATTTTTATCGTAATATTTTCATAATTAATGAGATCTCTGTTTTTTATAAGATAAATTAAAATAATAAATTATTATACTGAAACTAATTACAATTGAAAATAAATTTATTGTGAAAAGTTATAACATTTTTAGTATTGTCATAATATTTTTACAATTATTGAGGTGTAAGTTGCATATAGATAAAATAAAAATAAGATATATCATATGAAACGTACCACAACTTAAATAAAATTTAGATAAATTCTTTAAACTTCTCATATATATATATATATATATATTTTTTTTTTTTTTGAGGTGAATTTTGAAAATCTAACTGTTAAATTTTACATTCCTTATGTTCTTAACATGCATATCAAATTTTGTTCAAATTAGATATTATTTACTATTTGATCAATTAACTTATTTTTTATATACAATTTTAGAGGAGAAAATGGGCAAATGCCCCTTAAAAAAAAAAAAAAAAATCCAGCATTTTGCTCCCTTTCCTAAACTAATTAGGGAAATCCCTCTCTTTTGAAACTCGATTTTCTCAAAATTGAGTTATAAAAAAAAAAAAAAATTTCTGGAGCCCTATAGTGACGTTTTAAGTAGCTTATAATGACGTTTTAAGGACCTATAGTAACGTTTTGTAACTTGATTTCCATGAAGTCGAGTTACATGCAATTTTTTTTTTCTTTTTTTTTTACCTATAACTCGATTTCATGTATATCGAGTTACAAAATGCCACTAAAGATTTTTAAAACGTCACTATAGGCTCCTTAAAAATGCCACTATAGGGCCTAAATCGATTTTCAAAAGAGGGGCATTTCCCTAATTAGTTTGAAAAAGATGGCAAAATGCTGGATTGTTTTTTTAGAAAGGGCAAAAGCCAATTTTTTTCCAACTTTAGATTACAAAAATTTGAAATTATAACATTTATTTGATGACATAGCAATTGATCTTTGATTTTCTTGAAATTTTGTAAGCAGTAAGGATATAGTAAGAACACGCAATCTAACGGTTAAATTTTCAAAATTTACACTCAATATAAATATATATGATGAATTTGTAGGGTTTTTAACCTGAATCTCTTCTTTTTTTCCATCAAACAATGTTAATGTCAGAGAATCTCAGCCCTCTGCGAAACATTGTGTTGTGTTAATTCAAAGAGAGAAAGAGAGTAGACTAGCACAACTTTTGAGGAGAACAGTGTAGTTGTGGAAATTTCCAACCAATTCTTTGCCCCGCCAAGCACTCTGAAAGAGGGAGAGGACAAACAAGTCTGGCATGGTGTAGGAAATTTCCAACTCTTTGTTTGACGTTTTAGGAACAGATTGCAGATCACAACCATGTAGAAAATTTCCTAGAAACCTTCGTTAGAGCATAAAAGAGGACAAACAACTTCTTATAATATTGCTTTGTGACTAGTTTTTTTTCTTTTTGTTGAATATTGTGACCCATTCATTATAAAGTTATCTTTACATTGCTTTTCACAAGCTTTTTAAGTGAATTTTACATTACTTTTTGACCAGCTATAAATGTTTTTATTTTACATTACTTTTTGACTAGTAGTAACATTTTACATCATTTAATAAAGAGTTAAATAAATCTTAACTCAAACTCAACTTGGGTTCCATATAAGATAGAAAATTAAATGATCTTAGAATTTTAATAATCAGCTTGATTCAATTTAGACATATTTTGAGGAGGACCTGAGTTTCAAGTTTCAAGAAGTGAAAATCACAACCGCCCTGTCATTTTTCCTGGGATATATTTATGGTGACATTACCAATTTAAAAAATTCTCCCACAAAAGTTGGCATACACCTTGTATTTAGTTGAGAAACAAAGAAAAAGTGGTTTCAAAATTCTATTCAGAATTTAAAAATATTTGATAATCTATAAAAATTTAGTATTTAATTTTAATATAATAAAATTTATCTATGACATGACATGCCATTTTACATGTCATTGCCAGTAGAGAGCATTTTGGACCCAACATGCCATCTTACATGTCATTGCCAGTAGAGAGCATTTTGGACCCAAGAATTGCATTGGCACCTTCTGTATAGTGAACTCCATTTCAGCTTCTGTGACATTGGAATTGTAATTATACTATAGCCCTCCATAGACACAACATGCCATTAACCGATCCTCAAATCCTACAAAATTAAACCATTAATCAAAATGAGAAAATGAAATTTGGAAGTTGTGAATGTATGGCATGATTAGCTTTAGCTATAACGTGAGTGTTTGTGTGAAGTTGACTTAGACTAATGCAAAAGTGAGTGAGACATTTTATCAACCACATGATTTGCATGTTCCAAATGGGAATAAGATGAATGTATTTTGCAACATGAATCCACCCAAATATTACACCTAACCAAAAGCCTTAGGGTGTTCAAAGAGCTCCTTTCCTTTCTCTATTACACCTCATTCTTTGATTTGTTTCTACATAATTAACAATTAACAGGAATATATTGAACAACTTCGGTATTTAAATAAACAATGATTATCCAACAGTCAAACGTCATAGCAATTTGAATTAGCAACTACGGAAAAAGATAGCTAACACAATCAAAAGAGACAAAAGGGAAAGTACCTTTAATACAAAGGCCTTTGAAAGCCTCTTCACTGCGGACCAAAGAATTTGGGATCGCAATTGCCAATAGAACCACACCCAAGCTCCACTGATTGATGATTTAAGACACTAGAGTAAATTAAGAAATTTAAAGAAGTGCTTAACAAATTTTGATTCCACTAACAAACCAAACCCACATGCACAAACTTTTGGGGCATTATTTATTTTCGTTGTGTTAGTAAATTTTAGGCTCAAGTTCCAAACACTAACAAACAACACTGAAAAACCGACCCACAAAACATATAGGGTGAAAAATAAAAGCCATATGACTTATATGTTTGGACTATTTCCTAAGCCGTCGCCAATTAGAAATATGGATTTATTTGTCTCGATTCATTCTCTATGCACAAACAAAACAAAACAGAGATCTCCTTCTCCTCTGTTCTTAATGACACAGACATCACTCACCACCTGTAGGCGGGCCAACAATGTTTGAGGCCTACGATGATATATTTAATTGGAGTCTTTTTTGTTATTATTTAAATATTATTTAACTAGTGTTTAATATCATAATTTGTTTACAATAATTTTTTTTTGTAATATGTTTTTTTTTTTTTTTTTTTTGGTGTGTGTGGGGAAAAATGCTAAAAGTAGAGTGAGAGAGTTGTGGTGTGTTATATGTAATGACATAGTAAGTGTGTATGAGATTATGTAAGAGAAATGGAGAAAGAGATGTTTAGAGATTTGGACAGCAAGATAGATGTATTTTCTGAATATGAAGAGTGAGAGAATGAATATAAGAGAGTAATGGTGTTGTAGTGTGTTTAGCAATGCTGCTGGAATATTTTGCTAGAGGATGGATAAGGGCTTATGAATGGCTGTTATGAGCTAAGGATGAGGATTTTAGTTCCTAATTTGGAAACTAAAAACTCAAAAGCTCAGAACTACATTAATAGTTAAGAAGATAATTAGAAGGAGAGAGAATAGAGAAGTTACGAGAGAGTTGTTCTTCTTTATTGGTGTGCTTTGGTGTGTTGATGATGGGTTATATTTATAGCTGAGTTTAAAGGGGTATTTAGTAAAGAATCTCAGCCAAAGTCTGTCCCAATTAGCAATGAATTTTCATAAAATCTATCTTAAGATTTGGCCAAAAATGGTATGTTTAGCTTTAAGGTCTTCTTGCTATTTTAGGTAATAACAGTTGGAGGAAAGACCATCAGAAAAGGAAAAGATTTTACCAAGAAAAAGATAGTTTCTTTAGTTGATTTTGGTTTTTAGCCAAATGAGGAAATTCAGTAATGTTAAGACTGCTGGGTTAGTTGTCATAACTGTTCTGAAAAAGCTGTCCCAGCTGTCAGAAAAGGCTGTCATAGCTGCCATAAGATAGCTGTTGCTTGGAGTAGAAGTAGATGAGGTCAGCTGAATGATGTCAGGTTGTTGGAGAGAATATTCAGTATTTATTTCATGGATTTGGCTAAAAATGGTAAGATCTCTTTTAAGGGGTATCTTGCCATTTTGGGTATAGCAGCTGGTTGCTGGGATTTGAGTATCAAATGGCTGGTGATATCACTTTCAGCCAGGTGTCAACTGCTGAACACATTGTTGGTGTTCTGTGGAAATGTTTTCTTTTTTGGGTGTTTATATTTTTGGTTCAAGATTCTATTACAATACATTTTTAGTAAGTAATGGAATGATTGATTGATATTTAATGAAGCTTTAGAGATCTAGTCAAGGTCTCATGTATTGTAACTTAATCATAGTGAGCAAGAAGAGCATTTAATGCTCTACTCTAGTAGTTGGCAGAGAAATATTTGGTCTGATTGTGGCAGATGGCAACTAGGTATTAGAGATATCATGAATATTTTATATATTTGGAGATTAAAGATAGCCAATCAGATTAGGCCATGTGTTTGAGTTGGATTTTAACTGAAAGTAGTAATACAGTTTATGTAGAATAATATAACTAAGTTTCTAAATTCGTATAGGAATAGCTGAAGATTGAATGAATAGTTATCTTCTCAACATTTAGATGGCTGGAGATATTGTGTATTTGTCATATGATGAATATTAAGTTTTAGGAAAAGAGCAATGGGGAGTTTTATCATCTTAAGTGCTATGTGACAAGAGAAGCTTACCATATGTTACCTATTACACACTAACTCGTTAGAGTTTAAGGAGTTGGAGAAGACACACCAAGCAACATGTTTCCTTTATCAACTTTAAACCGTTAGAGTTTTACTGAACATACTTCTTGGCCCTTCAAATCATGACTTCCAAAGTTCGCCCAAAGAGACTCATGAGCTTCGATCATAAGCCGAAGATGAGATGACGTACCTTGGGTTTTGTTGTCATTTTGTGTAAATGTAGGCTTTTGTTGGAGAAGCTGCTTTCCATGAATATGAGAGAGGTAATATGGGTCGTGAGCTTGGATTCACTGCTTGAGCTCAATCCATATGTTGATGTTGATGATGTTGTGGGGTTATGATTCCAATTGATGAAGAGGAAATGTGGACCATGAATTCGCCTCTTGAAGCAAGGATCTCATAGGTCATGTGAGCCACATCCATGTAATTGAATGAGATATGAGCTTATTTTGGGCTTCAAAGAGATTTACCCAAAAATCAATAATATGTTGATGTGGCGTGGATTGACAAATAAGTAATGCCATGTGGGGCGAAAAAAGAGTCCTCAACAACAATTTTATTTATTTTTACTTCATACTCACCTAAAATGGACTGAAGTGGACCAAACTTGACTAGACCAAATAAATCAAAGTGGACCAAATTGGAATGAATGGACTAAATTGGACTGAGCTGGACCTAAATGGACGGAATGAACCAAAGTGGACTAAAATGAATCAAATTGGACCAAATGAACCAAATTGAACCAAGTAGGCTGAATTGGATAGAAGTGGACCGAATTGTACCTAATTAGACCGAAATGGACCAAATTGGATCGAAGTGGGTTTTATTATCTCTATTTCTTGAAGTTAATGAAAATGTCCTATGGTTCTCTAAGTAGGAGTAGGATTGGATCCTATAACTTGGCCTTGAATACTAAATTAGCATACGGATATGAATAAAGTGATGAAATATGATTTTTTCCCCGGTAAGTGTAAATTAAAAAAAAAATAAATGGTGTCTTTGCATAGCTTGTTTGCATTACATGTATTTTCTATTATAAGTTACATTTAGGTTCAAGAATGTGTAAAGTCATGGTAGTTAAAAGTGATAGTCCTATCATTATTGGTAATTACAATTAATTTTGAGAATATGTGTAAAGGTATAATGCATTACACACACACACACACACACACACATATATATGGAAAGAAAATGATGTCATGACCACTGATGTGGCTCAATAGAAGTATAGTAACAATAAATAATACACTTCATCTTTTAAATATTATATAGATATAGATATTAAATGGGCAAGGTGGATGAATAAATGGGTCGGAGACACGCTAAACTTCTAATTAAATTGTACTCTCTCAACCAGGGGTGAAACCGAGATTTTTACTTTCGGGGGTCAAGACTAAACTATCACATTGATTCACAATTCAAGAAAAACTCAAAGTACTACACGGTCCACANTGGGTGTGTGTGGGGAAAAATGCTAAAGTTGTAACAAATTTTACTTAAAAAAAAAAAAAACTTACAAACAATATAACAATAATGTGATTAGTGACACTTCAAAAGATAATAAACGAGTATTTGAATGAATAATATTGGAGATATTATAAATTTTACAACATGAGACTTATACATATCACCAATCACAAAATATAATTAAAAAATACATTTAATAGTTTGTTGACTTCCACAAATCATATTAATTGTCATATCAATTTTTAGAGGGTTTGAAGTAAAATTTATAGTATTTCTAGCATTTTCCTATCTGAATTATTTCTTGTGATTAGTAACACATATATGTAAGATTCATGTATTTAAAGTTGTATTATCTCTCGTATTACTAAATTCTTTAAAGTTTCTTAAAAGTAGAAGAAAAATGTAAAACTATTTTTTTTCCTATCTATCCAAAATAAATTATAAAAAAATATTTCTCTAGATGAATAATTGTCTCTATATCTGCTCCACACAACGTACAACACTCTGATCTACATTCGGCTTGAATCTTTGGATTAGTTAATAAAATATTCCATAAAACTCGATCTCCATAATAGCATTACTTTTAAATTTATTATGAATGTCTAAGCTCTATAATATCTTTATCTTTTTTGAACTCATCCACCACATTAGCAGTAGACCCACACCAATAATTTCTTTAAATTTCGACTTATTAGAAACCTATGAATCCACATGATTGGGCCGAGAGTTGTAGCTCTGACAATTGACTTGTATATACATCCATCAAATTGTCCAAATGAATAAGTTTTTAGGCCTGAAAAAAAAAAGTGTTTTAAGGTTATTTTCGTAACAAAACTTAGGTGGCAAGTTTTTTAATTTTTTAATTTTTTTTTATTTTATAATATATATATATATATAGAGATGGGTTCAAGTTACACCTGATGTAACTCTACAAAAGTTACACCTATTTTAAACCGTAGATTTATAAGAAATCTAATGGTTAGAAAATCACTATAATCAATGTCTTTTTTAAATTAATTGCTTTTCATATTAGCCAACCTAATTAATTTGAGAAAATATTATATTATTTTCTTTTTAACTTTCTTTCTCTCCCCTAATCAATTCATCCCTAACCTTACACAAAAGCATATTCTCAACTTTCTTGGGCATGGAGGCCGTTGTAGTGGACTTTCAATTGTTAAAGAAGCCATTGATCAGGGATTGTGTAATGACCAAGTCCTGCATATTCAAACAAAACCCTTGTATTATTGCTCTCTTGATTTATCAAAATTAACAAATACTTTTGCTGGGAATCTTTCTCAACATACCCATTATAGCTTTTGAAAGTCACATCGCTAAATCAATTGCAAAAAATCAAACCTTTATCATTCACAATTACCTAGGGCTACATCATTAATAGCTCCAATGCTAGGCTTAAATTACAGAAAATCCTGCAACAATGCAATGGTCAGAACTACAGCTAAGCACCACCAGTGTGACGTCTATGGCATTGCTGATTAACATTCTCCACAAATTTCTAACGACAACCAGGCAGATTGATAGTATAAATTTCGTTAAATCTTATATTCTCGGAAACAAGGATTGTGTTCATAAAAAATAAAAGCCAATTCACTCCAAAATATACTTTCTTCTAAACGACTTCTTCACGCTAATGATTGGGCATGTTTCACAATCAGAGGATAGTTTTTAGAAGGTATTTACAAGAAACGAGTATCTAGAAGCCATTTGGCTTAACCTTGCATGTTTAGACCCCTAAGGCTAATCAAGTAAAAGACTGCTCAGGCATGAATCTTCTGGCTACTAAATTTTGAACCTAGCTTGATCTCAGTTGTACAGCAAGCAAGCCTGGACGAAGAATTAATTGGCTGAGTTTAGACAATCATTTCAATCCAGTGCATATTTCCATGCCAAGAACGTTAAGAATATGCTTTTGTGTAAGGTTAGGGATGAATTGATTAGGAGAGAGAAAAAAGTTAAAAAGAAAATAATATAATATTTCTCAAATTAATTAGGTTAGCTAATATGGAAAGCAATTAATTTTAAAGATGACATTGATTATAGTGATTTCTAACCATTAGATTTCTTAGAAATCGACGGTTTAAAAAAGGTGTAACTTTTGTAGAGTTACACTAGGTGTAACTTGAACCCATCTCATATATTATATATGTATATATATATATATAGATGGGTTCAAGTTACACCTGGTGTAACTCTATAAAGTTACACCCTTTTTAAGCCGTAGATTCCTAAAAGATCGAAGGTTAAAACAAAACACTTTATCCATTACATTATAAATATTTAACAAATTAATAGATATTCATTATCTCTTTCCTTATTAAATGCTTGTATTTTTCTCTCTCCTTATTATCATTTTCATTGTAATCCTTTTTCTATGCAATTCCTAGCACGTTTCTACCATCTCCACTTTTTAGTTTCTTATTTTAGTCAGTTTTTTCTCCACTAAATAAAACCTATCACTTTCCTCATCCTTTTTAACAAAATGTTCAAGCACAATTGAAAAAAAGGCATCAGAATTTATTTTCTCGTCCTCGTAGCTACAAGCATGAATATTTTCCCATACACTTTGCTGTCTGAACCAGAAAATTTCTCGAGTACCTTTAGTTTCAATGTACTTGATTCCAGTTTTAATCAACGCAAACAGGTTAAGTAAAACTGCTAATATAGAGATAGTAAAGAGGAACCAACGGTCTGATGGCTTGAGATTCTTTGCACCATTGCAAATAATTGTTAATATTACTCCTTGAAACACAAAGTAGTAATTTGCAAGAGCGAAAGCGGACGATTGAAGATTGTTGAGACGCGTATCTATCTTTTCTATTACTGCGCTCGGTTCCTCTTTTTGCTTCACAAGTCTTTCCAACTCTTTGCCAATATCCATGAGTGCTAAAAAATTCAAAAGAGATGGATTTGTGAATGAGAAATGCAAATAAGATACTATGGTTGTTTTATTTTAATTTTTCTTTTGCCTAGTTAACGAGCATTTCCTTATTTATATAGGAATCAATCGACTATATATAGAAAGCAAAAAATTCCAGGGCCCACTTTCATTAAACTGAGGCATACTAGCACCTATATAGGGGTTGTACTCAAACTAGTGCTCTAATTCAATTTGGGAAAATGCTTTGAGTACTAAAAATAATTAGAAGTTCTTTTCAAGAAATTTGTGCTCTTGTTGTAGTCTGATGCTATTTGTAGCTCCTGCTGTGAATATTTTTGCTTGAACATTTTGTTAAAAAGGATGAGGAAAGTGATAGGTTTTATTAGTGGAGAAAAAAACTGACTAACCACCCCCCCCCCCCCCCCCCCTCCAGACACACACACAAGTCTTAGATTTTTAATTCCAAAGTGAGTCATAACTCATATATATTGCATACAAAAGTTTCATTTCTACAAAATTGTCTTATATGAAATCTTTACATAATTCTAAACTCTATTGAGTATACAAAAGTTTTCCAAATTGCTACAGTCATGTGTAACAATAATAAAAAAGAAATAAATGTAAGGATTAACAAAACTAAACTATATTTACAAGAAAACAAAAATAAATTAAAGAAATAAATCACAAACCACAAGATAAACAAATAGAACTGAAAAGGGGAAGTTCTAAAATAAGAATTTTGTTCCTTCAAATAAGAATACTATGCTTAGGGGTGGGAAACAATATGCATAATTCCTCCTTTACTCCTTTATTTGAACCAAATAAGCTAAAGATGGCCATTTCAAATGCAATTTGGAGTCACTAATTATATAGTTTAGTTTGGATTTGATGTTGAAATTCTAAAGTTGAAACAAGAGTAGAAGGAATTTTTTTTTGTTTTTTAGACATATCACGTATGTATCTAATTTGTACTCTCTCAGGCATGCAAATGTTTAATTTCTTGGATGTACACTACAAAAACAGGGCTATCCCAGCGTTTTCAAAACCACTGGGATAGCCCCAAAAAACGCTGGGATAGGGTCAAAATTCCTATCTCGGCGTTTTTTTTCCCGGCGCTTCAAACCGCCGCGCAGTGAATATGGGTATAGGGTCCTTTGACCTGTACCGGGGCTTTTCAAAAGCGCTGGGAAAGGCATACGCCCTATACCAGCGCTTTTGAAAGCGCTGGTATAGGCCTTTTAAATATATTGATTCAAGACCTATACCAGCGTTTTCAAAAGCGCTGGTATAGGTCATAAATCGATATAATTTAAAAGACCTATACCAGCGCTTTTGAAAACGCTGGCATAGGCAGTACCTATTCCAGCGTTCTAAAAATCGCTGGTATAGATCTTGAATCAATATAATTTATAAACCTATACCAGCGTTCTAAAAAACGCTGGTATAGGTCTTGAATCAATATAATTTAAAAGGCCTATACCAGCATTCACAAAAGCGCTGGTATAAGTCGTGGATTAGTATAATTTAAAAAGACCTATGCCAGTGTTTTCAAAAGCGCTGGTATAGGTCTTTTTTTTTTTTTTTTAATAATTTTTTTAGCACCTGTAATGTACCTAAAATACATATTTTCCAATAGCAAATACCATACCACATTAAACCAAGAAACTAAATATATTTAATTAAACCATATCAATAATTACATCCCAAATGTCCAAAATTTTTTACACAAAAGAATACATTCTAAAAAACTATGTACAATGTCCTACACAAAAGAATACATTCTAACTATATAGAATGTCCTACACAAAAGAATACATTCTACTACGTATCGCCTACTCCAAATCATCAGATGATAAGCGCTGAGCACCGGGAAACTGGATATCCACTGCAGAATCACCATCAGCATCCTACGAATTAAGAAACACACAATGGATTAGTGTACTAAACAACTAGTATTACTACCAAGTGCCACATTAGCAATTAAAACAGACTCAAAATGACTGATTTCAGTTAAGCATATCAATTGGGTATTAGTCTCAAAAAATTTCTCAAAAAGTGATTAGTGAGCAATTTATGCAAAAGATTCAATAAGTGATTACTTAAAACCTTAGAGGTTACATTTCTACTTGATATTTCTATGTATTTTATGTGTTACAATGAACCCAAAACTGGTAGATATAAAGATTAGGGTATACATTAATGAAGGAGTTGAGAAGGTGGTAGTTGGGAGTTGAGGGGATACATTAACCATGAGTGCTGATAAGCATTCTACAGCAAAGTTCCTCTACTTGGAGAGGCAGGGCAGCAATGTAACGACTATCACATGGTAATTGAAGCTGCAATCATGTTCTAAATACCCAACGAAAAATCAAAGAACAAACACGAGGCTAGTCTTTCACAAATCAGACATCCAGTCACCAATATAATATAAGCAAATGCAAGTGATAATCCAAACAATTCCTACAACCTTTTTTTTTTTTTTTTTGAGAAGCCAGTTCATGCACATATTATGGGGGTACCCCATGAATGTTAGCATTGATTATAGGTAGCCTTCTTTCAAGCATTCCCTCCTATTAGTTCTCAAGCCCAATAAGCACTTGCTGCACTTCTTGCCATATATTTAGAACTTCAGTGCAGTATTAGATACAAGCATGTGATTTTCAAAGCTTTGATTTTGCAAGAAGATTTACAGAAAATAATTTAATTAGATTTTGAAAAACTACTAAGACATGGCCACCCAATTAACCCATTTCACAGCAAAATTCATCAGATCAAAACTCACAAATCACCTACACACTCAGACACACACAAAAAAGCACCATATACTATCCAACAACCCATTAACTTCATAAATTATCCATAAACCATTTCCAAACAAAATTTCATATGATTATTTTGCATCATAGAAACTTCATGACAACTCACCAATCACCATACAAACATGAACAAAATGCACATACTTTGTATTCAAACTGCTTACCATAGACATACTGGGAAACGATGGGCATGGTCGGGTCAACATCCTCTGCATTAACTAAACTTGAGCTTCAAGGGCATCATATCGAGTGCATTTCTCCTTCATTGCTTCTACTTGAGTAGACAACTCTATAACCCTTTGCTCGGTTGCAGTAGATGTTGGAGGTGGTGTACTATCATCCATTGACCTCGCACGATTGCCAGAAGGGGTTGGACCAAAGCCTAGCCCTCTAACACGGCCACCTCTCTTTGCACCGATGACCTGTCCAAATGCATCGTCGGGCTGCCAAAGTATGCCAGCCTCAATGTCGTTTCCCCGCAACTGTGACCCCTCTGTCATAATCAATTTCATCTTTGCCTAGTAATCACAAATAAACAAAACAACATATTAGCAACGAGGGCAATAATACACATGCCAACATGAGTAATATGCTTTTATATATATATATATATATATACATATAAGTTAGGTTGGAGTTATTATAAAAGAAAAAAAAAGTTGGGTTAGAGTTATACCATGCGTACTTAGAACCCATCCACTACGGAATAGATTGACCTATCCTAGCGCTTTTGAAAGCGCTGGAATAGGGTCACCCTATTCCAGCGCTTTCAAAAGCGCTGGGATAGGTCATTCCATTCCCTTGTGGGGAGAGACCTGTCCCAGCGCTTTTGGAAGCGTTGGAATAGGGGGAAAAGCGCTGGGACAGGGTCCACCTATTCCAGCGCTTACAAAAGCGCCAGGATAGGTATTTCCCATAAAGGAAATTAGCAACCCTATCCCAGTGCTTTAGGGCTTCCTATACCAGCGTTTTTAAAAAACGCCACTATATGGCTTCTATTGCAGCGATTTGTAAAGCGCTGGTTTTGAGCCGCCGTAATAGGATTTCCTATACCAGCGTTTTCAAAAAACGCTGGTACAGGCTTATCTATTACAGCGGTTTGTAAAAACGCTGGGGCAGGACGATTTTTTTGTAACGTAGCAATGTTTAGAATGCCACACATGACAATTGTACACCCGTAGCATTACCTATTTTTTTGGCCTTCTAGAAAGTGGAGAAAAAAAAATTCAACTTTCATTTTTTATTTTCTCAAAAAGAAAAAAAAAAAAAAAATCACTTGTTAACCTCCAATTTGGGGGGCTTCGTTTAGTAGGGGCCGAAGCTATGACCTTAGCCCTTATTGTGAGATTGAAGCAATCAATTCATAATTCAAATTGTGATTAATTTGTGTATGTAAACCCCGGCGTGATAAAAACGGGTTCTATTGTAATGTAATCATTTAAGTGAATAAAGAAAATATAGTCTTTTACTTTTATTTGTGGATGTAGGCGATGTGGCTGAATCACGTAAAATTCTAATTTTTTTCTCTCTCTTCTTTTTTCCATACTCTATCAAAAATTACTACAAGATTGCAAGAGTTAGAAAGTTCTTAAAAGTCGCTTCATTGCCTCAGTTTGAGAAGCTTGGCTTTGTTCAAAGAGCCATGGGATCCTTTACTGGCAGCTCTAGAATATTCGACAGGTAAATAAAGAAAAATTCAACTTTTTTAGTTGGTTGTGCTTTTATTTCATGTCATGTCACCTTCCTGGATATTTGCTTGTAATGAAAAGTCTCATTGTGGAGGGCTAACCTCCAGTCGTATACGCCAATGTCAAAGACATGGCCGGGTTTTATCATATAATAAAGGAAGAGAGCGCCGCCTCACCTGACTTAACAAGCACAAATTGAAATTGTGCTTCTTGTTGACAATCGTAACCATTACATTAATTAGTCTTTTAGGATATGTGGAAACTTGTGGGTTTTAGACTTTCAGTTAGTTCAATTAGTAAAATTTTTTGTGGTTAAATAAGAGATCTAAGGTTCGATTCTCACCTATGCTAAAAGACTAATTAGTGTCTTGGTGTAATGATAAACACCAAAAACCAATTATTTCATCGTCATGTCATGTATTATAATATGTTCATTCATCATATGAAAACATGATAACATGCATTAAATCATGGCATCGACTTGAATATGTCAAGTTAGATTATCTTTAGGATGAGGTTTCATGTTATTTTGCTATGAGTTGCCTCCAACATTTGATTAGAGGTTTTTATTATTATTTATTTATTTATTTATTTTTATGGTTAATCTTCTTAGATTTGTGAATCAGTGTGTTTAGAATTTAAATGAAATTCTTGTTTCATCAAAATTTTGAGGTGAACCACATGAAATGATGTTGTACAGACTTTACATCAGGAAACTTTCAGCATGTTATTTTATTTTTGTGTCACATGAAATAATGAAAAACTAAAAATTTAATATGATTTTCTTTCGTACATATCATTAACATTTGATTTCCTATACATTAAATGGGTTTCTGCATTTTTCCCTATGTAACTTGAAAACATTCACATGAAATGATTTAGAATTGCTTGAGAAGGTCAAAATCCCAATTTTGCTATGAAATTAGTCTTTTAAACGAAAACCATGGCACCTCCTCATACAACATGTAGGAATTTCATTTAGGTTGTGCATTTTAATCTCTTTACATTTTCACGCATTTTCATGCATTTCAATATTACCTATGTATCTTAGGATAGGTTGCATTACTTGATTGTTTTTCATTTTCCTTTTATATATTATTGACTAACACTCTTTGTTGTAAATGTTGAATGCATTGGATGTTATTTTACTGAATTTTCTAGGTTTTAATGTACTTGTGTGATGGAAAGATAGATTGTTTATATTGGTCTTTGTACCTCTAACGCCTTATCACTTTGTAACTTAGTCCTTAAGTTTGTCTAAGGAATGTAAATTAGGTTTTATTTGATGTAATTTCCTGCTTTCGATATTTTTTATTAAATTGCAATTAGGACATGAAATTTGTATTTTCCTTTATATTGGATTGTATTTAGAACCAAGATTATGTATTTTTTCTTCTTTCTATAGGCACTTTTATAGTTTATTTATTTATTTATTTTTTTGTAAAATTTATTTTGAGGCTTTTGTTAATTTTTTCCTTTAACATAAATTAAAGTTATATATCCACAACTGATCTCCAACATGAGACTCGTAATTGAGGTATGCTAAGAATCTTAGTCTCCTTTATGGCCTATTTGGAAGTTTAGAGAGGGAGGAGAGTAGAGGGGAGGAGAGTAGAGGAGAATGGTTCCCTTGCACCTTGTTTAGATGTTTTTAAAATTAGTAAGGGGGAAGGAAGTAATTAGCCCTTTCCCTTGTTTGGATTTTTTAAAAATTATGGTGGAGAGGAGAGAAAATGATTAAAATAGACAAATTTACTCCTATTTGAACATGGACTTGCAACATTGGTCTATGATTAATTTATTATATATAATCTGTGTGTAATTTTGTTAATTTAGAAAGGGTAAATTAGGGAATTTACTTGGACAATAATTTATCTACTCTAGTCTCCCTCCAAATTTCTCCAATTTGGGAGAATTAAAAATGAGGGGTTAGAGGGAGTTGAAACCCCTCCAAACCCCTCCCCCTCCTTCCTTAAAAAACTTCTAAACAAGGTAATTGGATTACTCTTTCTCCCTCTACTCTACTCCCCCTCCTTTTTTAAACATCCAAACAAGCCATTAGTCTCGGTTCATATTACAAATCCAAATCAATCCAAACACAAGAAATCTTTAATCCAACAACAATCACACAAAAAATGATTATATAAACCAATAAAACAAAATCATTTTGAACAAGGAATCCAAGCTTACAAGTTACAACTAAGAAGGTGAAATACACCAAAGGATAATACACATGAGAGCCTTATAGTAAAAAACAAACCGCAATGCAAGAGACAGGAAACCAACCACTATTGGCCAAATTCTGATACCATAATACAAATAAGAAAAGGTATTTCACCAAACATTGCAAATGGTCACAACTATGGGCAATGAAAACTCAAGATGACCTATTTTTTGAATGAAGGCGGAGAAGAAGTAAACAATGAAGGGCTTGGGGGCACAGAAACTTCAATCACTCCCTCACCCTCAAGCATTTGTGTGACCTTTTTCATTGAGGGCCTCAGTGAAGGATCTTCTTGAATACACCAAATCGCTACAATCACAAGTCTTTCTAGCCTCTTCATATCATTCCTTGCCTCTTCATCATTTTCTATCAACTTATTTAATTTTTTATCTTTGTAGCATTCATAAGCCCAATCTATCAATGCCTCCTCTTCTCCTAGGGCTAATGCTACACTAGACTTGCAGCAAATGATCTCTAGTAACATCACACCAAAATTGTACACATCAACCTTAACCGAAATGGATGTTTTCCTAAACCATTCAGGTGCAAAGTATCCAATTGTCCCTCTTATTGCTGTACGAGCTGCTTGAGTTTGCTCGGCCAACAAAAGCTTTGCTAATCCAAAATCAGCAATTCTTGGTGTAAAGTACTCGTCCAGGAGTATGTTTTGAGGCTTTATGCCATAGTGGATAATCTGGGTGCTGCACTCTTCATGTAAGTACATTAAGCCTCTTGCTATTCCAAAAGCAATTTGCACCCTTTGGTTCCAATGAGGCCTGAATATCCCAAAGAGAAAGCTAGCTAAAGAGCCATTACTCATGTACTCATGTACTAGAAGCCGGTTCTGCCCCTCATCACAATAACCGAGCAAACGGACTAAATTCTTGTGATGAGTCTGACCAATCACGCTAACTTCTGTTTTGAATTCCTCCTCACCTTCCTGTACCACCTTACCTAACTTCTTGACTGTGACAAGTCTTTTAGAATCTGATGCAAGGACCCCTTTATAAACCGTTCCAAAAGCGCCTTTTCCCACTGTTTGCTTGAAGCCTCTAGTTGCTTCATCCAGCTCTTTATATGTATAGCTTCTCACATTTGTTGCAAGTGTGCTATGAATATTCCATCGCGAATTCAGTCTTTTGTGGTACAAGTAGATAATAGCCACTATACTAGCTGAGAAGAAAAGGATATTGAGAAATGCAGAGCTGCCAAGGAGTAGTGCCAAAACAACTACCACTGACTGCCTTTCTTCTCTGAACCAGGGCCTATAGGTACCTTGATGAAAGCCTTTCTCGTAACATTTTCACTGTGTCTTCCATCGGACAGAGGATACTTCTTCCAACATGAATCATTTGTTTATCATGAACGGTCACAACACACATGCAATTGTCAAGGCATTGTTGTTTACATTCTGCCTCACTAACCCCTTGAAGAAGGCTGTAATCCGCCGACAACGGCCAGTCCACTTTTGGAAGCTCTGCAAACGTTACACTCCCTTTATTTGCTTCCCATCCATTATCGCAGCTGGGTAATGGAAAATTTGGTTTACACCCTGCCCAACCATTGGATGGGTCTAAGGGAGAAAATCCAGAAGGACACGTGCAAAATGCTTTTCCGTTCCCACTTGATTCATCTGAGGTTCGACAAATGCCGTTGAGTCCACATAACCCACCTACAAAAAAATTAGCATCAAATCTGCCACATGTATCATCAGGAATGCTTTGCACTTCATTCCAGGATGAAGAAGAACAGCTCTCAAGTCCATCACTTGTGGGGTTCTCCTTTCTGGGGAGACTGTATAATCTGAATCCTCCATCAGGATCAATTCTAGCCATGTGGTAGAAAGATTCTCTTGAGCCTGGATTTTTCTCAGTAAGGCTGTAGATGTAGGAGTTGTTTTCGTCTAGGATGTACATGCGTCCATCCTCAGTAAAGTTCAACACTGATATGCATTGCATTGTCATAGTGGCAAAATAAGGTCCTTTGATTTTTTCAGACCATAAATAATAAAGCACGAAATTGCCATCCAACTGTAACGCAACCTCAAAGCGCCCATCAGAATAATTAGTCTCAGATTGGTGAGATCTGAGTGTGGTAGTCATGTGCAGTATTTGGCCAGGCAAAATTGTATCAGTAGGCTCCTTGAAGCTTTCCCATATAGAATTATACTGTTCATCTAAAATCACCAAGTTCCTATTATCCAGCATAACAAAGCAACTGGATTTGGAAGAACCATTCATTTGAGGCTTCCATAACTCATTGTCTTGATCAGGGTCATTGAGAACAAACTCTTTGTTGCTCGACAGCTTCAGTTCTGAACCTTCTGGTGCTGGTTTATTGCCATTTGTAGACCAAACTATCGTTGGATCTTTTGTTTTATTAAACCAAACTGCAAGCAAGAATTGATTCACTTTCTCACTACTTTCAAGAGGATGGAATCCAAAGATGAATTTACCTGAAGGGGACAAGATACCAGTTCCTGGCTTTGCAACAAAAGAGGGTATCTGCAGCCATTTATTACAGTCATCTTTGGTGTAGGTAGTGAAAACAGTGGGAAGGAGAGGAAGAAGCAGAAGTAGAAGCAAGAGACAACAAAATTGAGGATGAGTTGAAGTAGCCATTGCAATGGTTATGTATGGCTTATGGGTTAATGAGTTAGAAAGAATCCTGTCCCTTTTTGTATAGAAGAAAATGTCTTAGCAGTAGTTCAAGTCTCACTATCAATTTTCATGGTCTGACTTTTTCAGATGTGTAGCATGAATATTTCAACAATTCAACTAGTGGCTATATCCGTATTAATGTGAGTACGATTAGACATGTATCCAACTTTGCAGTAGTTCAACTGTTCAAGTCTCGCTATCAATTTTCATGGTCTGACTTTTTCAGATGTGTAGCATAAATATTTCAACAATTCAACTAGTGGCAATATCCGTATTAATGTGAGTACGATTAGACATGTATCCAACTTTTGAATTCCTTTAATTAATAGCTTCTTAAGAATCTAATGATTTAAAAAAAAAAAAAAAATCTAAAATCTTAGAAACGTGACATTTTGAATTTATAATATTTGTTCTCTTTCAAAAGATAAAAATTCTAGGGAAAAGGTTTTGTTGCGATTAGTTGGACACATGTTGCTGTTTTTTTAGCTACCACATAACTCATTATGTAACAATTATTGCATGCTAGCATGCAGCAAAAACTTTCTCAAATTATAATATTTGTTCTAAACCAAGAAATTGATATTTGAAGAGGAAAGAACTAGTCTTTTAGTTTATGTTTTGAATTGAAAATTATTATATGCACTTAAAGCATTAATTTATTTTAAAGTAAGAGTAGCTAAAGTATTCATATTAGAATAATGTTAGAGATACAAACTACTTTATAATTTTTTTTTATAAACTTCTGATGTGGTGAGTGATTATTGGTAAATGAAAAAGTGATATTAATTATAAGTCTAGATGAAAACCAATAAAATGTTGGCTACATCAACATTTTGTAAAAATGTTGTAAAATAGTTTATGACTGTAGCATTACTCTTCATATTGTGCCAAATCTTAGATTTTCAAAATGGCAATTGCACTCGGTTTACTAAATTTTTTTTTAATGCATTTATGGCATGTCACTTTTATTTCTCTGTCTTACTAATGAGTAATTCTTAGATACTTTCAAAGTACGAAGAATGATGTTTCTTCATCTCACATTCATGATAGTACTCACTCATTAAATTTATGGTGGGGTTTACCATAAATGTAAGAGGAGGAAATACCATTTATTCATGCTCCGGAAGTACTTAAGATGTTCCCTTATGAATTACCACCGTTTTTGTACTTTCAGTGTCCTTAGATGCATTTCCAACAGAAAAAGAGAAGATTAGTTTTAATGTTCTAGACTTCTAGCTAGTGCAACCAAAGCGACGTCCTTCCCCAACACATGATGCACATTTAACATGTATGACACCCTCCGTGGCTGATATTTCTATGTTGAATTATTTTTTTAATTTATTATGGGATCTATGTTTTTTTTAAATAAAAAAAAAAAATTTAATTCTAAATACTAAATTCAAGCACCAATAAGCTGACCATCCATTGGTTCCACCAGGCCACCACTTTAATGCCCCATATATAAGTTACAAGTTTGCGTTACTAAACTTGGCTTATGGGATCTATGTTGACTTTTAAGGTAGCTTCTCTAATTTAGAAAGTTCAGTATGGACCGTTTCAACATGTATAGTTATTTCTTGTTGTGATAGTCTTGATTATTTTTGCCGAGTTTGAAAAGTTAATTAATTAATGGCTAAAAACCTTGTCCACTTTCTAATCTTGTTTGTTAAGGCAAAACTGACTTTGCATCCCTCACTTATCGTTTTTTTTGTATTTGTTTTGTTTTCTTAAATTTTAAATTCCCCATTACTTCCAGTTTTAACAAATCATGACCATCGGGTTAGATTCTTGTTACTGTCATGGATGTAGACGTCGGCTATGAGATTTAGAAAAGTGAGTTTGATAAACAGATTTTTATGTACGCTCTTGAGGTAATTGTTAATAAACAATTTTAAAAAAATTTTGACACCACACTCATGAAAAATATAAAAAGTTGTCAAAAAAAAAATTTAATTAATTAATTAAATTTTTCCATAATTTTGTTTTTAAAATATATACTAAACTCTTGTCCTTAAAGCATCCATTAACATTTCCCTTCAAACCTTAATTTCAAGAGGACTTAACAATGCAGTATTAGAAATATTTTCATATCTAAATGATGAAGATCCTTCCAATCCTTGAAAAGGATCAAAACTTTGGAGTGTCTGTTGTGTGTGAAGATCTTTTTGTCAGCTTTGGGCGATACCAACTTTATAAAGTGAGATCTTTTTGCCACATGAAGCACAATTGGTTGTTCATATGAATTGTTTCCCCTTGAATTCGAGGACAACAAGTGATGCTTTAATTTGGGCGGCGTGGCCAATTTACAGTCGACAAAAGTGCTTATAATTTGTTGGAGGATTGATGCTGAAATACAACGATGCATCGAGAAAGAATTCTGTGGCGTGCATTGACGGTTATGTAGCAGCCAAAAGAAAACAACATGTGTCCAAGAGCTCAAGTGTTTGCAGCAAAATATTTTCCTTATAATTTTATCTTTTGAAAGGGAATAAATATTACGAATTTAAAATGTCACGTTTTTAAGATTTTAGATTGTTAAGAAGTTACTCTCTCTGTCCCAATTTGTTTGTCTTGTTTGAAAAATCAAATTTTTTAAGGAAATATCATTTATTATCTTGTCTACCTTATAAAAATGTATAAGTTTTCAAAACTGCCCTTAAGTAAATTTATCAGTTTTTTTTTTTTTTTTTTAAAGACTTATTCTTCTAACCCAACATGATGCACATTTGACATACATGACACCGTCCGTGGCTGATATTTCTATGTTGGATTTTTTTTTTTTTTTTTTAATTTATTATGGGATCTATGTTGATTTTTAAGGTAGCTTCTCTAATTTAGAAAGTTCGACTTGGCTTGTGTCAATGTTCTTTCTTTTCCATGGTGCCTTTGATACTTCCAAAGTGCAACTCACATGCCTTGAAAAGGAAAAAATAATTTTCTTCTTTGGTCTCACCAATCCATGGTTGATTTTAATAAGAAGTCGCATAATCTTTCCCATAATTAAAATCTAAAGATATGAGCATGTGGCTTGAAATCATCACATAACAAATTGACATTTCCTTTAAGAAAGAAAATATATTGAAAAAATAAAGAGATGTCGCCTGGACCTTCTCAGCTGGAGTAGAGTCGCTTTCGGGGATACAAGAACCAGGTTGAATCAAAAGCAAATGGAGTTAGACGAACTCACTTGGGGGGACTTCTCCTCAAATTTGGGAAGAATTACGGAGGTAAAAAAAGCCATCACTGAACTCCTACATCATGAGGAGGTCTTTTGGAAACAGTGGTCTAGGGCAGTATGGCTCCCTGCTGGGGATAAGAACACAAAGTTCTTTCACCAACGGGCAAGCCATAGACGATGCCAAAACCATATTGCAGGTCTGTATGATGGGCAAGGAGTTTGGCAAACAGATGAGGGTCGAGTGGCTACTATAGCTGAAGAGTTTTACAGAAAGTTGTTTACCTCCAGTAACCCAATACACATGGATGGGGTGTTGAACTCTGTAGACCGAGTTGTCACCGAAGGGATGAATGCAACGTTAGGGCAACCATACACTGCAGAAGAGGTTCGTACAGCATTGTTTCAGATGCACCCCTCCAAAGCCCCGGGACCGGATGGTATGTCTCCTTTTTTCTTTCAAAAGTATTGGCATATTGTTGGGCAGGATGTTACCTCTGCCGTGCTCTCTTCTTTACATTCAGGGAGATGCCTCCGTAAAATGAATTTTAATCACATTGTGCTTGTCCCTAAAGTGAATAACCCCCAGCATATTACTGAATTCCGTCCGATTAGCCTGAGTAATGTAATCTCTAGAATTGTGTCCAAGGTATTAGCAAACAGATTGAAATCTATCCTCCCTAATGTTATCTCGGATGCACAGAGTGCTTTTGTACCAGGCAGGCTTATTACTGATAATACAACAGTGGCATATGAGATGTTGTATCGAATGTGAAATAGGAGGCGTGGGCGTACTGGACACATGGCTGTCAAGCTTGATATCAGTAAAGCATATGATCGAGTGGAATGGACATTCCTTAGACGGATAATGCTCAAGTTGGGGTTAGCCGTGCAGTGGGTAGATATGGCCATGGAAACTGTTTGTACAGCCTCCTACTCCATTCTTATAAATGGAGAGCCAAAAGGTTACGTCACTCCAACTCGAGGGATAAGGCAAGGGGACCCACTCTCTCCTTATTTGTTCTTATTATGTGCTGAGGGTCTCTCATCTATGCTTAGGAAAGCAATAGAAAGTAATCAGATACATGGATTATTGTCTTGTCGTGGGGGTGTTAAGATATCTCATCTTCTTTTTGCTGATGATACTTTGATTTTTTGTGAGGCTCGCACTAGGGAGTGCCAAAACCTTTTAGCCATATTGGCCCAATATGAAGCCGCTTCTGGCCAAGCTATCAATAGGCAAAAAACAACTCTCTTCTTTAGCCGAAACACTACACCTGAAGTTAAGCAAGAGATTAAGCCTTACTTGGTGCACAAGTGCTGAGTGACTGTGAGAAATATTTGGGACTACCAATGGTAGAGGGGCAATCCAAGGTGTCTACCTTTAAAGAGCTGCTAGAACGTATAACAAATAAGGTAATGGGGTGGAAAGAGAAACATATATCAAAAGCTGGAAGAGAGGTATTGATCGTATTGATCAAGACCGTGGCACAGGCTATCTCGACTTATTCTATGAGTCTTTTCAAAATTCCTAAGGCAATATGTGATGGTATAAACTCTGTTTTGGCTAAATATTGGTGGGGTCAATCTCGAAATGAGAAAAAAATTCATTGGATTAACTAGAATAAACTTTGTTCACCGAAGAATAAAGGAGGCATTGGATTCCGAGATATTCATGCTTTCAACCTAGCCATGCTCGCCAAACAAGCTTGGAGGCTTATCCAGGGTTCCCACTCTTTGTTTTATAGGGTGTATAAAGCTAGATACTTCCCTTCTTGCCCGTTTATGGAAGCTGAATTGGGTAGCAACCCCTCCTTTGTTTGGCGCAGCCTCTTTCAAGCGAGGAAGCTTATCACTGCAGGTTCTGCCTGGAAGTTTGGCGATGGCGAAACTGTAGGTATAGAAAGCCATAAATGGCTCCCAAGGCCTCCTAGTTTCAAGCCTGGTGCTGACAGATCCTTAAAGGTGTGTCATCTGTTTGATGCTGATACTAGACAGTGGAATAGACCCTTGATTCAGTCACTATTCCATGCTTCCACAAGAGATGATATACTGCGGATTAAGCTTGGGGATGCACGGACACGCGATAAGCTTCACTGGATTGAGACCAAGAGTCGAACATTCTCGGTTAAATCTGCCTACCATGTTGCACTGCGTCTTTCCAATGCATCCATGGGGGAGCATTCTCTTGCTAACCAGGATAAAGGTTTGTGGAACAAGGTTTGGTCCCTGAATACTCCCCCGAAGGTTCGGAACTTCATTTGGAGGGCTTGCTCTGACATTCTCCCGACTAGAGTCAATCTTCGGCGGCGGAAGATACAGCTTGACCCGAAATATGGCTTTTGTGGACAGCAGGATGAAACAACAAGCCACGTCCTTTGGGAGTGTCCATTTGCCCGGTGCACTTGGTCCCATGTTCGAGGCAAAATTCAGAAGTCTAACTCCGCAGCTTCGTGTTTTCACCTACTGACTAGGCAGATGATTGGTAGACTTCCGAAGAAAGAGCTGGAAGCGTGGGCCATGATTTCTTGGTCTCTGTGGAATGCTTGCAATAAGTTTTATTTTGAACAAGTCCGGACTCACCCAGAGGGGATTCATCGTGGAGCAATGGCGTTCCTTGAGGAGTATCAGAGGCACATGGTAGCTCTCCACCCTGTTTAGTAGGGATAGTACACACGTCTTTCTTATTCTGTTAGGTGTCTTTTTTCGTGTTTGTTTTTTTCCTTTTTCTGAGCCCAGTAGCTAAGCATAGCCTCTGCGTAGGCTTTTTTGCTTCTGACACTCTTCTTACTGAGTAGTTGTACTATTTGAGAATATTTAATACAATTTTATCGCATTTGGTCAAAAAAAAAAATATATATATTGAGCACACACCTAACGCTAAATGTTATAACTTTTCATCATAAATTTTTTGCGTATGAACTTAAGAACTCTGTGCCAAAAATACTAAAAAGACATAAAATTTCAACAAAACATAAATTATAAAGTAATTTACCATCAACGTATCTATGTGTTTTGGGGACTTCAACGAAATTGTATCGGTGGATGAAAATTGGGAGGAGCTCAAAGATCCCAAAAACAGATGGATGACTTTCGAGATGCTATTCATTAGTGTGGGTTTAAAGACCTTGGATATAGTGAACCAGATTTCACTTGGTGTAATATGCAGGAAGGAGAAAACAAGATATACCTGAGGCTGGATCGTGCTCTAGCCACCTCTGAATGGATTGATCATTATAGTCACACAAGAGTCTTCCATCTAGTAGATTCTACATCTAACCATTGTGCCTTATTGATATCTGATTCTTTTTCCTAACACACCACTTAAAAGCGTAGATTTCACTTTGAGGCGATGTGGACGAAAAAATTGGAATGCAAAGCTATCATCAAAGCAGCCTGGGAGTGTGGTACCAATCTTAGTACACCTAATGGCATTGCTAGGGGTCTCAGGCAGTGTGCTGCTGATCTCTCAAGGTGGAATAAATTTGTTTTCGGGCAAGTTCCAAGGCAAATCCAAAGCAAAAGAAAGGCTCTCAATGTGATGGTTCTTAGAGATAGAGATGGAAGCTTAAGGGGAGAAATCAATAAGTTGAGGAAAGAAATTAATGATCTTTTGGACAGTGAAGAAATTATGTGGCACCAACGGTCCAAAGTGCAATGGATGAGCCTAGGCGATCACAACACAAAGTTTTTCCATTCAAACACTTCATAAATAAAAAAGAAGAATACAATACATAGAATCCAAGATGAGCATGGGAATTGGCATGAAATAGGAGAAGGTATAGCAGAGGTGGCTGTGTCCTACTTCTAAAAATTATATACTACTTCCCACCCAAGCCGCATTTTGGAGGTCACCGATACAATTCCAACTAGAATCACTCAAGATATGAATCAAAGCCTTATCAGAGAGTTCACTAGAGAGGAGATCGAAGCAGCCTTAAAGCAAATGCATCCAACGAAAGCTCCTGGCCCTGATGGTATGTCAGCTATCTTTTAAAAAAAATATTGGGATATTATTGGCAATGATGTTTCTGGTATGGTGCTGAATGTTCTTAATTCCAATATGTCCATGGCTGAAATTAACAAAACCAACATTGCTTTGATTTCAAAAATAAAAAACCTATCAAGAATGACAGAGTTTAGACCCATAAGCCTAACCAATGTCGTCTACAAGCTAGTCTCAAAAGTACTAGCAAACAGACTTAAAGTAATTCTGCCTCATATCATCATAAAGAATCAAAGTGCATTTATGTCTAAAAGATTTATCACAGATAATGTCCTTGTTGCCTTTGAACTTATGCATTATCTAGACCATAAAAGAGATGGCACAAACAATTTCATGGCTGTCAAACTTGACATGAGCAGGGCTTATGATAGAGTAGAATGGAGCTTTATTGAAAAAGTTATGAAGAGGATGAGTTTTCATGAAAAGTGGATTAGTATGATCATGCATTGCATAACCACTATCGCCTACTCAATTCTAATTAATGGTGTTGCTCATGGTAGTGTTATTCCCACTAGGGGTCTCCAACAAGGCGACCCCTTATCTCCCTACTTATTTTTGTTGTGTGCAGATGGTTTCTCATCTCTGATTAATAAAGCAGCTAGGAATCAAATGATAAGCGGTATCTCCATTTGTAAAGGATGCCCAATGGTTACCCACCTGTTCTTTGCAGATGACAGCCTTTTGTTTTGTAAAGCTAGCACCCAAGAATGCCAGAAACTCAATGAGATTCTCTAACTCTACGAAGCTGCCTTTGATCAGAAGATAAATACTAACAAATCTTTAGTATTCTTTAGCCACAACACCTCTGAAGAGAAGAAAAATGAAGCGTTGAATATCCTTGGCCCTATGCAGGACTCTAGGCACAGGAAATATCTTGGACTTCCATCTATTATTGGAAAATCAAAAAATGAAGTCTTTGCTGAAATCAAAGAAAGGGTTTTGAAAAAATTGTCGGGATGGAAGGAAAAAATGTTATCAATTGGAGGGAGAGAGATTCTGATTAAAGCAGTTGCACAGGCAAGACCTACCTATACAATGAGTTGTTTCCAGCTCCCAAAGGGTCTATGTGAAGAAATGGAAGGAATGATGAGAAGGTTTTGGTGGGGACAACGTCCCCAAGAATCTAAGATTGCTTGGGTGAGTTGGAAGAAAATGTGCAAATCCAAACTTATGGGTGGGTTAGGCTTCCAAAACCTCCAAGCCTTTAATCTTACAATGTTATCAAAACAGGGATGGAGACTCCTTATGAACCCAGACTCTTTAGTGGCTCAGATTTATAAAGCTAGATATTACCCGCATAGGGATGTCCTCCAAGCTAAGCTAGGCTCTAGCCCTTCTTATGCATGGAGAAGCATTAAAAGTGGTTTGGAAGTGATTAAGAGAGGAACAAGGTGGAGAGTTGGGAATGGAAATCTTATCCATATATGGGAAGAGAAATGGATGCCTACCCCCACGACATATAAAGTAATTTCCCCCCCAAAGCTCTTTGAAGATTTCCCAATGGTGTCAACTTTTATAGATAAAGAAACTAGAAGATGGAAAACTGATGTTGTTAAATCCCTATTTCTTCCCTTTGAAGCAAATACAATCTTAAACATCCCACTGAGCTATAGTCTTCAAGATGATAAGATTATTTGGGTGGGGAATAGAAAAGGAGATTTCACTGTGAAGAGTGCATACTATATTGCACTACAAGTATTAGAAATTAATGATGAAGGGGAATGTTCATTAGGGAATTATAGATCCGCTCCGTGGAGAAGAATGTGGCACCTATATATTCCTGCAAAGATAAAAAAAATTTCCTTGTGAGCTTGTCTGGATGGTCTCCCTACAATGGTGAATCTACAAAAAAGAGGTATCAATAGTTGTAACCTCTGTCCAAGTTGTACAAAAGAACCAAAAACAATTTCCCATGCTTTGACAAGTTGTGACACTATTAAAAGAGTTTGGGATTGCTGGATTGATAGGCCAATAAATGTATCAGAGAATCAGTGGGACTTGGCTGACTTTGCCTTGGAAATTCTTGCAAAAGGAACTACGGTGGACCTTGAACTTTTTTTTTTGTGGCTGCATGGTATATCTGGTACAATAGAAACTAGATTGTATATGAGTCAACAAATTAGCCCCCCCTCCCCCCACATCAAAATTGGAACTTTGCCATGAGATACCTGCAAGATTATAAAGAAGCAACACTAGCCCCATGCCATAATCATTTTAAAGAAAACAAAAGTTGGTCAGCCCCTCCTTCTGGTTTTTTCAAAATAAATGTGGATGGCCCTTCATCTGATCTGGGTCAAAATTCTAGTGTGGGAGTTACTATTAGAGACTCCTATGGAGCGACTATTGCAGCTTGCACCAAGTACCTCCCATGATATTTTTTGGTGATTGAGGTCGAGACTCTAGCCCTTGAAGCTGGCATCCTCTTTGCTAGAGAAATGGAGCTGCCTCATATCATAATTGAATCCGATGCGATGTCAGTTGTGTTAATGGTTATCAAAACCATTAACACAGGTGAGTTGGAAGGCTTTCTAGGCCATCTCTATCAAGTCATTTTCTGTCTCCTCTCTTCTTTTAGAAGCTAGAAAGTCATGCATGTGAAAAGAGAATACAATAGAGTTGCACATGAACTCGCCCAATCAGTTAGAAGGTGGAAGGAATCCCAAGTTTGGAAGGGAGTTTCTCCCCCTTTCGTCCATCATCTCATTCAAAATGATTGTATCCAGCTGTGTGTGCTTTAAGATATTGACTTTGTTGTTGTAAGTCAATTTCTTTTGAATGAAATTTTTATCAAATTTCCCATTAAAAAAAAAAAAAAAGGATTATTCTATCAATAGAAGTTAATTTCCTTGCTTATGTGACTAACCGAACAATGTCATAACATTTAGTCATTTAATAGCGACATGACAATATTTTTAATATTAAAAAATTACACATTAGAAAACACAAGATCTACGGAAGATCAAAGCCAAACCCGTTTGAAACGGGCCTTTCCCAAATCAAAACCAAGCTAAACTAAGCCCTAACCCAACCCCCACCTCCACGGTAGCTCCTCCCCCATTTAGACCAATAAAATATCAACTTCCTCCATCACGAGTCCAGTCAGATCCACTAACAATAGACATAGTCCCCAAAACCAAATCACTAAAGCTACCCACCATCATTGATTCGGTCAAATCCATTTGAGATTTTTTTGGTCCAGATGGGAGAGTAGCTGACTTTAGAGGTCGAGGGTGGGCTAGGACTCAGTTTGGTTTTGATATGGGGAAGATCAGTTTGAAATGGGTTTGGCTTGGGTCTTTCATAGATCATGTCCTTTTTTTTTTTTTTTTTTTTTTTTTGGTGATCTTTTAATATTAAATTTATTGCCACCATCACTTGAAAAATATAACATCATTATTCTATTAGTCATATAGGCAAGTAGATTATAGACAATTAACAGAAGGAATTTTTTAAACTTTTGGGACTGATAATGATTATTTGAAATTTCGGGAACGAAAAGCGTTCACTTGGTAAACTTCAAAGTCTAACCGTGTATTTTTGCCATTTTTACAAAGAAAATCAAGGCAAAAATCTACTTTACATCCTGTATCTTTCACTAATTGTTATTTTAGTCCATTAACTTTGATCAATTTTCATTTTAGTCCACAATGTTTAAATACTGTCATTTTAGTTCATTAACTTTGAACAATTGTCATTTTAGTTCACTAAATTTAAATTTTTTGAGATTTTGGGTTTAAATAAATTAATAAAATTAATAATTTGTAATGATAACATGGTGTATGTGGGATGGGAGAATGTATACGTTCGATATAATAGTCAAATACTCGAAGAGGTTTAGATACCATTATTTTTTTAAATAAAAAATCATTTTCTTGAAATTGCATATTAATAATATGAACTGCCTATGATTGCAGTGATCAAGAAGGAGAAGTAAAGTTATATGATTTCTAGTTTGTCTATTCATCCCAGCCTAACCATATATGATGTAAAACAAATAGAACAGGCTTTCTTGGAGCACCGGAGGCATCAAAAGTCACAATGCAAGATTAAGGAGGGTGCCAATAAAGGCCATCAGGGTGACGATGTCAGAATTGAAGGGAAGCGACATTCTAATCTAGATTCGAACCTCGAGTGTCGTCTAAATTTAGGCAAATTCCTTCGTTAAGGCCCCGAAAACAATGTTTTTGCTATTTATAATAATATTTGTTTTTCCTTAATAAATTTAGTTCGAAAGTCAGAATAAGGTCCTGTCAGTTTTGGAGAGTCTTTTAGAGACAGTATTTTCAATTTCCGCAATAATCTAAATTTTGCCATTTTTGGCAAAATCAATATTTTGCCACCTAATTACGTGATTAGTGCGAATTAGGGTTTTTGGGCATTTTCATAGTCACCCTAGGGTTTTTTTTTACTATTTAAACATATTGTAACCTTAGAGCAATTCAAATTTTCAGATTTATAAAAATACAGATTTTGTCTATTTTTCTCTAGTAGATTCTAGAATCCTATTACCTTGTGAGTTCAAGGAATCTCTCGTGGATTCGAGGTTTTCGTTCATAAGCTAACGTAAGTAGTGTCTTTTTCCATTAAGAAAGCAACGTGTTTGTTTTCTTGTAGCTACCGCGACATCAATATAATACTAAAAGAATTTTTGTTTTTATTACTTCTTATACGTACATGTGGATGTAACTCTAAACTTAGAAGGTGTGTAAAGTGCATTTTATCCTAAAAATTAGGATAAACTATATATTTAGTTCCTAACTTTTACGTTAAATGTCAATTTAGTATTTAACCTTTTAAATCTGTCAATTCAGTTCTTAACCTTTTTTTATTGTGTCAAAATATTCCTTACTATTATGTAATGGATGAAAAATGCTAATATGATTATGAGTCAAAATAAAATATTAGTTTTAGACCACGTACTATTGCCACTTGGACAGCCATTTCAACCTAAAATAAATAAACAAATAACGTGTGGCTCAGTGTCCTTTATACTTTATTGTTGTTGTTGTTCTATTTTCTAAAAACAACATTTTATTTTTGCTTTGTTTTGTTTTTAATTTTGGTTTGGTTCTGAATCTTCTGATCAATATGGCCTCTTACAAAACACGAAGATCTACACCTAAAGGCTAGGGTTGTTCTTCAACAACCATGAATTATTGAAACAACCCAACAAATGTGTCGCACACAAGAAATCGTATCAACCCCATAAATTCCAAAGTCCACAACTGTAATCCCCAAAATCTGTCGCCTAATCCTCAAATCCATCCAAAAATTACTCTTTGCCACCCCTCAAACCATCACTGCAAGATGGTTTTCAACGTTTGGCCCCTTTCTTTCTCTGGTTTGGTCTTCTCCTCCATCTCTCTCTTAGCCCACCTCTCAATTTTGCCGTTTGGCTGCTGCAACCACCGTCTTGAATTAGCAAGACGGTTTTCGTCCTCTGGTAGTTTAGCTGTTGTCCATGGCTATCACCTTTGATGATGGGTCTTCCATGGTTGTTTGGTTCTTTCTTTATTTATTAATTGAAAAGAGGTGGAGGAGTTGATCTGGAGTCTTTGGCTCAGTTTTTGTTGATGGTGGTTTGGCATGTCTCATGTATATGAAGGGGTTGACCTAGGAGAGAGAGAGAGAGAGAGAGAGAGATAGACATTAGCGGGATGATCTGGTTTTTTTTTTTTTTTGCTGAATGGGATGATCTGGTTGAAAGGAACATAGGTAGAGGAAGAAAGATTATAAAGGTGTACTTGATTTTGGTTGGAGAGGGACACCGAAACAGATGAAGAAAAAATCAATCAAAGGGAAAAAATAATAAATAATGAACAAAATAATATTTTAAAACAAGAGTATTGGGTCTAAATGGCAATCCAAGTGACAGTCTAAAACTAATATTTTATTTTGACCATTAACCATGTCAGCATTTTTTATTCACTGCATAATAGAATTGTAGAAAGAATTATTTTGATACAATACCAAAAATGTTAGGGATTAAATTGACACATTTAAAAAGTTAAAGATTAAATTGACATTTAATGTAAAAGTTAGGAATCAAATATGTAGTTTACCTTAAAAATTATTAACACAATGGGCTTTAATTGAAAAACTATTTTCAAAGTTTCAGGAAGTTTAAACGGATTACACTGATTAATTATAATCCTATAACCTAAAGTTTAAAAACGTAGCTTGTCATCTGCTTCCTTTACTGCAAAAGTTGACTCTTTGCTGCTTTGCTGCTATTGAGTATTAGAAGTTAGATCTATACGAATAACCCTACAAACCTCACTGAGGCCTTACTAAACAACTTTGCAAATAGCAGCGAAAGACAAATTTACAGACAACGCTAGAACCCCGCAACTTTCTTCTCTTGAATTTAGATAGAAAAATCAAATTAAAAAAAAAAAAAAAAAGTTAAGATGAATCCAGTTGCATAACGGAGTTTTAACTTATTCCAATTCAAAGTATAGTTTATTCTATTCTAAAAGATTCAAACCATGAATGCAGTGAATAGAGTTATGTCCACTATTTTATGAAATTATGCTTCCAAATCATGATCTCATTAAATTAGATTATTAGAGTAACATAAAATATTTTAGAGCTTGCAGATAGTGAAGAGCCTAACTAGAATTGCATCATTTGGCCCCAACCTTCAGGACCCAAAAGTGTTGGCAGGTTCATGCTCTTGTTATACAAACAAAAAGCTATAGTTTTTCAAAGTTTTAATCACTTCACAACATGCTCTTATATATCTTCCATGTAGTGGCGACGCCACGTTGGTCCCAGGGTGTTCTCAGGAACACCTTGAATTGAAAAAAAAAAAAAATTATATATAATAATTAAAATTTGTTTATTTGTTTATCCTCTAAAAAAATTTAGGAACACCCTCAAATTAAAATTAGGAACACCCTAAAACAAACCTCTAGCAAGATCTTGATTTTGGTTGGAGGGGAGCTTGACTCTCGTAGTCTCGTTTGTTGTGAAGAAGAAAGATTGAGAGAGATAGAGAGCGGAGGAAAGAAAAATCTGAGTCTGTGACAAGGAGCAAGTGAGTTTTGATATTTATTTTGGGGAAGAGCACCTAAGAGCATTCTTATCAAGGATTCTAAAAATTTTAGCATTTAATACTTCAAAAACCTACTTTGTCAATTATACCATCCCATTTTAAGATTCATCAAACATCAAAATTTCTATATTTTTTACAATTTTATTTAAATAATTTAAACTACTTATTAAAATAATAATAAAACAACTACATAGATAACTAGAGCAACCACCTCCTCCACCACCCCTACCACCGCTTCACTTGCCATCACCACCATTGTAGCAACCACAACCCACCATAGCTGCCACCACCACAAGTCACAGCACCCTCGTGGCAACCACAACCACCTACAGGAAGAAAAGAAAAAGAAAAAACCCAAAGTATAACCACAACCATCCACCAAAATCACAACCAACCACCACCCATCCACCACAGAAACAACTAGCCATTGCAAAAACAAAATCTCAGCCAAGCACTCATCGGTGGCTGATCTAACCCATTGCAGGAAGGAAAAAAAAAGAAAAAAAAAAAAGAAAGCAAAACCACAACCATCTAGCAAAAACAACCAACCATCAAAACAAAATTGTAACCCAAAGATTCAACCCACGCACTCACCAATCTCATCACCGTGCCTCCAAATCAAACCCACAAATCATCGCCACCGTGACCCACCATCGAAACCCACTGAAAAAAATTGGAAGGGAAGTAGCTTCATTGGTTCTAATCCAAGTCGTGAGATAGCTTCAAGCGGGGAACCATAGGGAGATTAATTTCAGAGAGCGAGAGAAGAAAGAAGAAGGAAGAGAGGAACAGCAGGTTTGAACAGAGAAGAAGGAAAGAATAAAAAGAGAGAGAAATAAAATACCTTTTTAAAGAGAAGAAGAGAGAGAAAGTTTTAAAATAATATTTTTTATTTTACAATACAGCTACAGTGCGCTCTCATTTTTGAGAGCGCACTGTAGCAGTATTGCAAAATTTTTAAGATACACCATCTTTGATGGAGCAAGCTTTTGGCTTATAAATGCTAAAAAAAGAGAGAGCATTTTTTAGCATATACAATGTTTGATAAGAATGCTCTAAGCCTTGGGAAGTGGGGTATTAGATTTAAAAATAATATATATATATATATATATTTGTAAGGTTGAAATTTATCAACCATCTTGTTGGCTTTATTCCGTACAAATTTGCTTGTAATTTAGCACTTAGTAACCCTGTATTTAGGTGAGATTCATGTAAGGGTAGTGTGTGAAGAAAGTATGAAGAATTGCTTAACTTTGTGCAAAGAAGCAGAGACTTGCGGCTAGGACTCGCGACTGACTCGCGGCTTGCAAGCTGCCAACTGCTGCACATGTGAGAAGCATGCGGGGAGGTGAAAGGTCACGCCAACTGTCGCACTACAGGACAAAAGTCCCAGGCTGGCCAGGTCGTTATCTTGTGACTTGAACTCGCAACTTGGACCAGTTGCGAGGCCAAGCTGCCAATCAGCCCTGTTTGGGAAAAACTGACTCTTCGTATTCCAAACACACACCACTATATATAGACCCTTATACCCACAAAATGTAGAGAGCTTCCAGAGAGAATTTTGTGAGAGAAACCCTAGAGAAAAACAAGATTGCCTCATCTCCAATCTTTACTAAGAGACTCTTCAAATTTCTCTACTCTCTTCCTCTCCATTGATACATCCTTGAGAGGTTATTGACCAAATCATTTTCTCATTACACCCACGTTTGTGAGAAGGTTTTTTGGTGCTAAGGGAAGCAGTTTGGAAGGGACCAATGATTATTGGTTGATGCTATGTGGGTTATAGCAGAATCTGGTAAGCTAGAAAAGAGAAAGGTTCGGCGCAACCTCGTTGGAGCAAGAAGCTTGGAGAGCTTAGGTACCTGGGTTGATTAGGCTTGGAGGGTCTATTGCTGTTCATGTATCCCAACTACATTTTCTAGTGGATTATTGACCGCTTGGAGGGCAGCGGAGAGGTTTTACGCCGAGGGATTCGGTTTCCTTTTCGATAACACTTCGCGTATTGTCCTTGTGTTTGCATCTCTCTTCCTTTATCTTTGCCATTTATTTTCTGTTGTGGATGTATTTATATTTGGCTTAGATTGTTTATCAATTTTGTGTTTGGCTTATTTTCATGTTCCGCATATTAATTGTTTGATAATAAGCTTGAATTGGTAATTTGTAATTGGGGATCTAAACGTTCAAGGGTGTTTTTACACACATTTTGAACTTTCAATTGGTATCAGAGCGGGTGCACTTGCTGTGGTTTAAACACCTTAGTGTGATCCCTGACCCCTTATTGAGATAGATAGGTCTCAATCTTTAAATGTACCACCATTTTTTTATGGTAATAATTATGCATTTTGGAAAGTCCGAATGAGGACATTTTTGTGCTTTATTGATGATGCTGTGTGGGATGCAGTTGAATTTGGTTGGACTAGACCAGAAGTTGCAAAATCCACTTGGGATAAGGCAGCTCTAGCAGCGGCTAATGCAAATAGCAAAGCCTTGAATGCTATTTTCTGTCGTGTCTCTCCAGAAGAATTTTACAAGATTTCACATATCACCATTGCAAAGGAAGCATGGGAAATTCTAGAGACAAATTATGAAGGAACCAAGAAGGTGAAAGACACCAAACTCCAAATGCTGACCACTTGCTTTGAGGAGCTAAAGATGAGTGAGGATGAGTCTTTTGACTCTTTTTACAGTAAGCTGAACGAGGTAGTCGTCGGCAAATTCAATTTGGGCGAAAAGACGAAGGATTCTAAAGTTGTAAGGAAGATCATTCGGTCACTACCATAAAGGTTTCGTGCCAAAGTAACAGCCATTGAAGAGAGCAAGGATCTTGACGACATTAAAGTTCAAGAACTGGTCGGTTCATTGCAGACGTATGAATTGTCACTGCCCACGCAGAAGAAAAGTAAATCTCTTGCTCTTAAAACAATTGATGAGAGAGTGGTATCTCATGAAGTATTAGAAGAGGATGTAGTAGATAAAGATGTGGCATACCTTGTAAAGAACTTCCGAAAATTCTTAAATCTTAAAGAATGGTGGAAAATTTCAAAGTTCCAGGAAGGAGAAGAAAGAATTCCGAAGGAAAGATAATAAAGATTCTCAATCTTCTCAAGGAATTACTTGTTTCAAGTGTAATAGACATGGACACTTCAAAAAGAAATGTCCCAACTATTTGAAGTCAAAAGAAAAGGTCTATGCGACTACCTTGAGTGATATTGATTTATCAAACTCTGACTCTGAAGATAGCTGTGATGGAGAAGGAAATTACTCCGCATTCATGACCATTGCACATGTGGAATCCTCGGATGATTTGGGTTCACTTGTGAACAAGCTTGGTGAGCATTCTGATTTGGAGTCTATTGGGGTTGTTGAAAAATTGGAGGCTGAAGAGGATGACGATACATCTGGTCTTCAAGAGAATTACTCCTTACTACTTGAGAAATCGGGTGAGTATGCAAAGGTGGCAAAGACGGTTGTGAAGAAGATGAAGAAAGCTAAAGAAGATTACAAAAGTCTTCTGGCACGATACAAGGAGGCGAAGTGTGAAATTGAAACACTAAATGGTGAACTATCAGAAGCTTACACTAAAGTGAGATTTCTTGAGCAAGAGGTAGTGCAAGCTCATGCAAAGATAGAGAGGGTCTCATCTAAGAAGTTAGAAGATGTAATTTCGTCTCAAAAACCTTCCTCAGACAAGTCTGAGTTCGGATATACCGAAGGGAGTAGCTCATCAGCCAATGTCACCAAAGAAGTGAAGTTTGTGAAGGCCAAAGAGATGGTTGTGGATAAGTCTATTCCTAAGAAAGTTAAGGCTAAAAAGAAGAAGAAGGTGGCTGATCAACGAGTGTTTAATAAGTCCTGTAATCAATCAGAAGCCAGATTTGGAGCTAGAGGAAGATCACTTCCAAGATCACAACAGGGTCCTAGAACAAGTCATTACTGTCACTTCTACACACTGCAAGGACATACAATACCAAACTGCCACAGGCTGAGAGCATTGAACAATGCTAGTGCTCCTCGGCCACGAGGAAGGAGAAATGATGAGAGGTCTTGGGGTGGTGAGCAACCAAGAAGTCAGAATCATGATCCAGGAATGATGGACGTGATGAAGATGATTGGTGCCTTCACAAATTGCCTAGAAAGCTTTACACGAAGGTTTGAAAGTCCTAACTCTCGTACCCAATCCGTCAAGGATATCACCCTAAACACACGTGACGTGTGGGTGACGAAGGGTACTCATGCATAAGTATTACAACATGTCCATGCATTAATACTTCCCATGTTTGTGAATATGCTTGGTTGTGTGCTTCTTGCAAGTTTTTAGGTTGTTATATTGTTTGTGTGATTGTCCTTGTTACAAATGTTTTTACATTGTTTTTTTTTTTTTTTTTTTTATCAATCTTTTACTGCTTTTGTGTCAAAAATCCAAAAACACATAAAAAGTAGAAAATCCTAAAAAGTTTGATCGGTTTTGTTGTGTTTTGTCTTAAAGCATGTTTTTCCTTGTACCTTTGTATTAAAGGCTTTGTGCATTTACGAGCTGAACTTGTTTCTTATGCACTCATATCATTATGGAAGAGATTTTGAAATCTATGTGACTGTTGTAAATAAATCTTCAACTTTGTCATGAATGATTAGTGAATGGTTTTGTTGATCTTGAGACATGCATAGACTTTTGTCTATATATCTTTCCACTTTTATTTTATTGCTTTACTCAAAGAGCTCACCAAATGTAAATCTCCAAATGAGAAGAGATATTGAGTTGCAAAAGTCTGTCACACATACTAGTATTTGACTAGGAAAAAGAAAAAGCGACCAAAATAAAATGTATGATGCCCAAAAAGCCAAAGGCTAATTCATCAAATTGAAATATTAAAAATTTCAGGCATCGATCTCACAATGAGATATGTTTATTCAAAAGGATCAAATGATATGTTGAAAATGGAGCCAAATGAAAAGTTTCAAAGAAATGTACTCAAGTTTATGTGGGAGGTCATATATGCATATTTCTATAATTGAGATAAGTCACATTATCTAGTGCTAGTTGTGTATGCCTTGATTGAATTGATCATTGAAGCTTCACATTAGATTAAGGACTATTTCATTTTTGATATCCATACACTTCACACAAGTTTATGTTCAATAAATGCCATATTCATTTGTGTGATTGTACTTGTTTAAATGTGTTTTCACAAGCTCAATCTTTGTTGATCAAACACAAAAAGATTTTTGAGTGTTTTAGCTTGTTTTTGGAAAGTATTTTGTTTTTACAAAAATGTCAAAAAATTAAAAAATAGTATTACCCTACTTTGGCGACTCAGTCGCGGGTTGGTCTAGTCGCATGTTCTAGTCACGAGCCCACTCCGAGATTTTTCGCGGCTCGCTGGCGAGTTTAGGTCTTAGTAACAAAAAATACTTAGAAAATTTTTCGAAATTTGAGTTTTTATGATTTTTGCAGCTCAATGTGGTGACTTGTTCGCAGGTGGAAGGTCCAGTTGTGAGGGTACTCAAAAATTTTCGCGACTCACCTCGCGACTCTCTCGCGGGTAGACCTTCCAGTCGCGAAAAACGCTTAAAAGATTTTTTTTGAAAATCTTGTTTTCACAGTGTTTCGCGGCTTACCCTGGCGACTGACTGGCGACTTAATCCAGTCACGAAAAACGCGTGTTTTGCGTTTTAAAGACAGTTTTTAAAATTGTTTTTTAGTTTTCCCTTGAAATTTTGTGACTGCTCATTTTCTTCCCCATTTCTCTCTCTCAAACACTCCATGTCTCTCTAAAAAAAGCTTCCATTTTTGCATCATGTCCTCATCAAGCAACAAGAAAAAGGTATGGGTTTTCTTTATCTCACTTCATTGTACTTGATTTAAGCATTTTTCTCTTGTTTTGTGAAGTGTTTTTTAAGTTCTTGAGATTTAATGGGTTCGAACATGGTTTGGGTTTGTGAGTATTGAGTTTTGTTGTTCTTGTATTGGCTTTACTTTGTTTCTAGTATTCTATTCATGTGTGTTTTCATGTTTTATCTTTAGAGAAACCGTGCTCTATGATGTGGTTCATGAATGTGTTGCTCCATTCATATCATGTTCTTGGTATTTTGTCATTTGTGACTTTGTGATGCACATTGCCCATTTGACTCTGTGTTGCTTATGTCTTCTTGGTGATAGACTAGTTTATGTTTTTGTGATTCTGTGAAATCTCTTTGTTTCACACTCTTATATCTGAATCTAATCAAGTTAATGTGTGTACATTGTGGCATTGCATTTAGTTCTCTGCTGTGTGTTTGATGGTTTTTAGTTGACTCTTTGTTCCTCCAAAGGCAAAGACATTGTAACCGATGACCCGTCAACCCCGGTTGCGAAACGAACACGACCGTCATCTAAGTCATCTAGGAACTCTTCCATTGAGAGATTTAGGGCACCTATTGACTCAAAGACGTACAAAGACACTTTCAAAGAGGCTTCTGCCATTGTGGAAAGAGTTGTCAAGTTTGACACCCTAGGGACAACATTTATCCCTAAGATTTTTGAAAGAAGAGATTAGGCTGACCTTTTTGGAAATTTTGAGGATCCAATTGAAGAATTGGTCAAGGAATTCTTCTCAAATTCCAGATACACAGGAGCAGAGTTGAAATGCTGGGTACGAGGAAAAGAATTTTCCATGAATGCAGACTACATTGCTTAGGTACTTCGCATCACCAGACCAAGAAATGTGGATCGTACTCCATATGATGACAGAGTACTTCAAGCAGAAGACATCCTTCAAGTTCTGGGGAATGAACATGAAGTGGGAAGCACAGGATCATCTATAAGCACTGCATTGTTTTCACATGAACTGACAACTCTAAAGCTGATCATGTTCTCCAATCTCTACCCACTGTTAAACACAGCCTTCATCAGTCTTGGAAGGGCTAAATTTTTGTGTGACCTCATTATCGGTGCCTCAATTGACATTTGTGCTCACATATTCCAGATCATTGGGAAAACAGTGGCTCGTTTAGCAACATGAACAATTCTTCCATTCTGTAGTCTAATCATGAAGATTGTCCTTCATGAAGGTGTTAGTCCTTTGTCAGATGAGAAAATCCTGCCTCGTCCTCGACCAATATCAATATACATTCTCCAAGCAAGCAAGAGTCACTCCTCCAAGAAACCTAAGAGTGAGCCATCCACACATGCATCTCCCTCTACTCATACTACACTTACTCATGCACAATCAACCGGCACCCCGTTTGTTCCTCTTGGATTTCAAACTCCTAAGCAAAGTTACTTCATCGAAAATGTGCTTCATCGGATTTCTGATTTGGAACGGCTTTTTAACTCCTTTCACAGTCAAACTCAAATGCGTCTCGGAACCATTGAGTTACAATTAGACAACATACAACAGAAGATGAAAGAAAGCCTTTAGCTATTCGTGCCAAAAAGGGGGAGAGCAGCACAGTAAAGGGGAGAGAAGCCTAAGAATGAAAAGGAGTGTGCATACTAAAAGGGAGAGTTTTTATAGTTGTTATATACTTTGATGTGTTTATTATAGTTTTTATCCTGTGTTGATATGGTTTCTATACTTTTGGAAAACTTGTGGTTCTCTGGTATAGTTAGTTATTTCAGAAGTTATTCAGTATATAATATGATGTTCTTAAGCATTGTTTTTGTTTGTACTTGGTACCTTTGTAGGTTTTTAAGGTTCTGTTTTTTTTTTTTTTTTGTGTACCCATATTGCTTCTATAAGCTTTTAGGATTTGTTTCTATGCACTTTGTAGGCTTTATGGTTTGTACCTTGCTTTATGCAGCCTTTGTGCTTTGTTAAATCAGTACTTCTAACTAAATGTTATGCATTTCCTTTTAAGTATTGTCACTCTTGTGCCCTTATAGGATTTTATTCCTAGATGCATATACTTCATGTACTGTGCATTGGTTGAGTGTAGGTCATTAAAGTGATTTGCTTTGTGGTTATCTGCTTGAATGTCCAGATGTTCATTCCAAGTGTGAATAAGCATTGTGATCACTTGTTTATAGTGATTGCTTGTTTAGGTCTTGCCTTGGTTTATTGCTTTATTCCATTGTGCTTAATCGCATTATGCTTGCTCCATATGCATTACAAGTTTTCTGCATACAATAAACTTATTGTGTTGTTGTGTTTTAGGAGTTACTTGTTCTTATGGTTCAAAAGCTTCACAGATTCTAGAGTTAGGTGTGAGTGAGTTTTTCAATTGTTCCCAACTCACGTGTTAAGTCTAGAGATTGTTATAGGGTTTTGTCACGGAATAGCCAAAGGGGGAGATTGTAAGGTTGAAATTTATCAACCATCTTGTTGGCTTTATTCCATGCCAATTTGCTTGTAATTTAGCACCTAGTAACCCTGTATTTAGGTGGAATTCACATAAGGGTAGTGTGTGAAGAAAGTGTGAAGAATTGCTCAACTTTGTGCAAAGAAGCAGAGACTCGCGGCTAGGACTCGCGACTGACTCGCGGCTTGCAAGTCACCAACTGCTGCACATGTGAGAAGCATGCGGGGAGGTTTGTGCAAAGAAGCAGAGACTCGCGGCTAGGACTCGCGACTGACTCGCAGCTTGCAAGTCACCAACTGCTGCACATGTAAGAAGCATGCGGGGAGGTAAAGGGTCACGCAAGCTGTCGCACTACAGGACAAAAGTCCTAGGCTGGCTAGGCCGTTATCTCGCGACTTGGACCAATCGCAAGGCCAAGCCGCCAATCAGCCCTGTTTGGGAAAAACTGACTCTTCGTATTCCAAACACACACCACTATATATAAACCCTTATACCCACGAAATGTAGAGAGCTTCCAGAGGGAATTTTGAGAGAGAAACCCTAGAGAAAAACAAGATTGCCTCATCCCCAATCTTCACTAAGAGACTCTTCAAATTCCTCTACTCTCTTCCTCTCCATTTATACATCATTGAGAGGTTATTGACCAAATCCTTTTCTCATCACACTCACGTCTGTGAGAAGGTCTTTTGGTGCTAAGGGAAGCAGTTTGGAAGGGATCAATGGTTATTGTTTGATGCTATGGGTTATAGCGGAATCCAGTAAGCTAGAAAAGAAAAAGGTTCGGTGCAACCTCGTTAGAGCAAGAAGCTTGGAGGGCTTAGGTACTTGGGTAGATTAGGCTTGGAGGGTCTATTGCTGTTCATGTATCCCAACTACATTTTCTAGTGGGTTATTAACCGCTTAGAGGACGGCAGAAAGGTATTACGCCGAGGGCTTCGGTTTCCTCTTCGATAACACATCGCGTGTTGTCCTTGTGTTTGCATCTCTCTTCCTTTATCTTTGCCATTCATTTTCTGTTGTGGATGTGTTTATATTTGGNTTTATGTGTTATTTTTCCCCTTTTTTTGGTTTTTTTCTTTTTTTTTTTTTTTTTTTTTTTTTTTTTTTTTTTTTTTTTTTTTTTTTTTTTTTTTTGAGAATATCCGGTGTTGGTGTTGGTGTAACTCAGTAACTATGTAAGGTGTTGGTGTTGGTGAGATTACTAATTGTCTTTTAGTGTTGGTGTTGGTGTCTTTTGGTGAGATACAATAAATTAGCTTTATCTAATTGGTTCAAGTCTTGTGATTGGGGGCCATGGGGCATTGGGCTTTGTCTGTTGAATTGGAGGGTAGATGGAGGCATGGGGTCGGGGTTGTGCAATTGTGCTATGTGTTAGTGCTAGTGCAAGTGTGCATCTAATAATTAATAAATATGGTTGTGGCCTGTGTGTTGTGTGCTAGTTGATTAGTTCAACTAATGATCATAAAATATGTAATAAATCACTCTTTTTTAGACTTGGACTTAAGCTATATGGCTTACATATTTTTGTGCTGCAAAATTTATTGACTTTTTTTTTTTTTTTTGGTTAAGTAATAGTGTGATATTTCAAGTAGGGAAGTATCAAACAACCATAGTAATTAGTTAAACTAATTAATTTTGTTTGCTTGGGATATTAAATTAACCAATAATTAATTGGGGAAAGCAACTAATAAACAATAATTAATAATTTAATTAATCAATACATTATATAAGACAAACAAATTAAATTATGTTAGGTTAAACAACAATTAATAATTTTATAATTAATAAAACAACAATATAGCAAGTTATAGTTTATAAAAGACAAACAAATTAATGAAACAACTAAACAACAATACATTTGGAAAAAATTCCTAGAGCCGCCACTGGGAAAATTTATGCTTCTTAAGGAACACCCTGGAAAAAATTCCTAGAGTCGCCATTGCTTCCATGCACTGGTGTTTGGTTCATTACTAGCAATGAAATTATTGCAATTCAAACCAACAATAAAGGCAAAAATGAAGAAATAAAATCTCTCTCTCTCTCTCTCTCTCTCTTAAGCGTGTGATTTTAGTTCTGACAATCAATTCTTTCACTGCTTAGGGGTTGATAAAAAATCACAAAGAAACTGCCATAGAAGAAATAATGAATTCAAATTTGATTGACTAGCGTGTTTCGTCTCTTTTACTCTTCTAGAATTCAAAGTTGGGTTTATATTTTATTTTATTTTTGATAATTTATTATTTACAACAGGTGTTCATGTCTTTTTTCGAAATACTAAGAGGTGTCCACCAATTGAACTACAAGCCATTTGGAAGAATTCAAAGTAGGTTGACAAACATGATTTATGTAGTTTGTTTCTTTTCCTTTTTTAGAATTGAAATTTGAACATGTTTGACATGATTTAACGAGGGAATACTGCGAATCTCAATCCCCTTGGGTTGCGGTTCCCACAAATACAAACCAAATCAATCCACACACAAGTATATGCTTTAACCCCATAAAACCACATCAAGAACAAATAAAAAAACCCAAGAAAAAAAAATCAGATTGAACTAGGAATCCATACTTACAACTAAAAAGGGGACAAACACAAAAAGATAACATGCATGAACAGGGGCGGAGCCACGTTGTCCCCTCCCCCTAAATTTTGATTTCTTCTACTGTTAGGCTATAAGTCTGATAGCAAAAAATAAGTAAAAGGCTATGGCCCCCTAGAAAATAATGACCGGCCCCCCAATTCTTTCTAGGATTTCTACTTAGTCCAATAGATAACCCAAAGTCCTCAAATAAAATACTAGTTAGCTCTCCCAATTGTCCAAATGATTTGTTGTCAATCCAAATATCCAATAGACAATAATCCACACTCCCAAAATATCATCTTTTACCATTCATTTTCAAACAAAAATCTACTTTTGAAGCCACCTACGGGATTCTCAAAGAAAATAGAAGTAATTACTACTACTTTTTCTCTTACTGATAGTCTGATACAAGCCCACACTACCTCATGTTTCTTTCCTCTCATTGTTGATTGCTCTAAACACATTAACTCTCTTCTCAGCAAGGGTAGAAATCAAATATACTCCTTTCATCTAAAAAAAAAAAACTATCCATATTTGCTTTCAGTTCCAGCTTCTTCTTGTGTCTTAGTATTTCAAGTTTGTTTATTTCTTCAACATCATATGGGCATTTAGATTTATGCTTTCCATATTTATGATAATGGTCATTTAGTTTTATGAATATGCTTTGTTTATTAAGTTGTTCAATTTGTTGTATTGCTATATGATAATATATTATATCTCTTTCTATATCATCATTTTTTTTTTTTTTAATTTGAAACTAGGAGCTGAATAATTCATTAAAAATGTTAGGTTCTAAAGACTTAGGATTTGATGTATTTAGAACTCTAATATGTAATGTTGGCAAACCATGATCAAAACAATATGTTTGGTCTTGTTTAGGCTTGCTCAAAGTTGTGTAATTCATGTAAAGTTGGAATCGAGTGGCTGTAGATGTATCGGTGCATTTCGGCCTGGCTCGATCGATCGAAGGTTAGACTTGATCGATCGAAAGTTGGCCATAATGTTTTTTCTGCAGAATTTCCAACTTAGCCCTATCTCATTAAATGTTTAGGGTTTTATGTTTTTGCACTAGGTATATAAGGCAAAACTCTAGCCACGTTTTGAGAGTTGCTTTGGTTGTATTGTTGCTCATATTTTGTGGTTTGTGTGAATCTCTTGTAAGATCCTTGAGGAGCTTTCCTTCACATAAGCTTAGGGTTTTCAAGGTAGAGATATTATCTACATCTTGATGATCAACTCAGTTGTTGCCATTAGAGCTTAAAGAAACACAAGCAGGAGTGCTTGTACTTGTGGAGAATCCAAGAAAGAAGGAGTCCGTGGATTTGGAGCTTGCACGTGGTAGTGTCAGTAAGTTCTACTGGTGGGTAGCATTAGGAAGTCGAGTATGGGTGCTTGTAAGTCCTTTTGTATGAACTTCGATTTTATCATATAGTGGATTCAAGTTTACCTTGAGGATAGTTAGGTTAAATCCTCCCCAGGTTTTTTACCGATTTGGTTTTCCTGGGTGATCATATCATTGTGTTATTTATATTTCCGCTGCTATATGTTTGATATGATTATTTGATTGTATTAACCTAGATTTGCATAATTTGACTAAGTTAATCACTTGACTAATTAACTAGGTTGATCCAATTGTTGTTTTAAGGGGTCTAAAACCTAACAAAAAAATAAGAAAATTTTCAATATTATGGATAATGTTGAGTTGATGGTGCTTAAAATAATAGTATGCAAATTTTTGTATATGTGTATGGTAAAATAGACTGCCTTTTGTATTTCCATTAATATTTAAGAAAATGACAATATATCAAAGTTGATAATTTTGTATTTATAAATTTATGAATATCAATATTGCAATTTGGCACCTCCAAGTACGAATTCCTGGCTACGCCCCTGTGCATGAAACAAGACAACCTTGTTGCCAAGAACAAACCACAGTACAAACAGACAAATGCAAGAAGAAAACCAACCACCAATCAGCCCGACTCTAATACCATAACATAAATAAGAATAAGTATTGCACCTAACCTTTAAAAGAGACTACTCAACACTCAGTCGTATATACAAAGTTACCCATTATCATCTATCCCAAATGGTCACTTTCAACTGTGGACAACGGAAACTCAATAAGGGAACTAATTTTTGAAGGCGGAGAGGAAGTATACAATGAAGGATTAGGGGGCACAAAAACTTCAATTACTCCCTCAAGCACTTGTGTGACCCTTTTCATAGACGGTCTTAGGGAAGGATCTTCTTGAATACACCAAATTGTCACAATCACAAGCCTCTCTAGCCGCTTCATGTCATTGCTTGCCTCTTCATCATTTTCTATTAACTTTTCTAATTTTTTATCTTTGTAGCATTCGTAAGCCCAATCTATCAATGCCTCCCCTTCTCCTAGGGCAAATGCTACACTAGACTTGCAGCAAATGGTCTATAGTAACATCACACCAAAACTGTACACAACAACCTTAACAAAAGTTACATTTTCATATTTGATTTTCGGCCCATGCTAACATGTATGTGTAGGGTTTCTTTTCTCACAACCCCAGACATATATAAGGCTTATTTTAGAGGCCGTCACATAAGAGAATATAAGGAGAACATATGCAAAAGGTGACAGATGCCTTATTCTCTCTAAAAGAAGCTACTGTGTCTTTACGTCTTAGGATTTTGTAACCAAGTGCTTCTTGATCTTTATTGTTGGTATTGTCAAGGATATAGATCACATATGTATCGCTACAGATTTAGAAAATTTAGTGAGAGTTTGACAAATATTACTAAAAAGATTCATATACAACCCATACATACACATTGATACATTTAAAACTAAACACATTTTTATAATAAAAATATACTTAATTAATTAAATTATTAGAAAACTAAACATAATTAGATGCATGTTAAAATTCCTAGCTTTGTTTATTCTAATTTATATATACTATAAAACCGAAATTTCTAGCCATTTTTTGACTTTTATTTGATTTTGTATTAAAAATAAAAATAAAAATCCAGTTAAAAAAAAAAACCCGATCAACTCCTTTTCTCCCCTTTGCCATTTTCTGACTTTTATTTGATTTCATAAGAGCTTGCCACGTAAGATTTGAAGCTTGCACATTTTACCACATCAGTAATATTAAAAAAATATATATCCAATTAAAAAAAGAAAAACAATGATCAACTCCTTTTCTCCCCAAATATAAAAAAAAAAAGCCCGATTCTTCCAAACACAGACTCTATCATCTCCTTCTTCTTCAACGCTACCTTGATGTCGCTTATGTAGTAGTGAGACACTCCATGTTTTCGAATCAATGTTCTTAATTCTATTTCATGTTTTTTTTTTCCTCACATCAATGATCAAACATAAAACTTCAGATTTGCAACTAGTGAGGGGAAAAAAAAAAGTAGAAGAAGAAGAAGAAGAAAGAATTCAGTTGTGGATTGGGGTGGACAAAGAAGCATTTCTCTTGGATTTTAAAGGCTTGCATCGGTACTTTGTAAGAGCATTAACATTGGTGGTAGTAAAATAGCATTTTAGCTATTTTTTCACCTCAAACTCCAATGTAGTGCCTAATATTGGTAGAGCCAAAGGCAAATATTTTTGCCTTCTTGCTACAGTGACTGCCAAGACTGGCAGTTCACTGTAGCAAGAAGGTATAAAAAAAATTGTTACTTTATGGATCACTTAGTTGGGTTTGGTGGTAGAGAGGAAGAGAGTGGAAGTGAGAAAAAGAAGTTAATAAAAAAATGATTAGTGTTTGGCTGATGGTAAAAATAAGACCTTTGATGCATAAACTAACATTAGTTTTTTTTGGGGAAAAGTCAACCTTAGCGTCTAGAAATACTCATGTTTTGAAACTCGATTTTTGGACAATCGAGTTACTGTGAACTGAAAAATTAAAATTTTTTTTTTTTGGAACTTGAGTTCCATTCAAGGAACTCGAGATCCATGTGAAGTACTTGAGTTCATGGAACTCAAGGTCCTTGAAAAAATTCAAGTGGAACTCGAGTTGCTTGAACTTGAGTACTTTACATAGAAAAAAATTTCTAAGTCCACATTCACTATAATTTGATGTTCCAAAAATCGAGTTATACATTTGAAACTGGATTTTTAAAAAATTGAGTTTTAAAACAGGGGTATTTTTCTAATTAGTTTCAGACATAGAGCATTTTGCTGGATATTAAAAAAAGAAAGGGCAAAAGCCCATTTTTGCCATACATAAATTATTAAGAGACGTTGCTTATAACTAAAACGGGCCGTTTATGGAAAAATCACACTTACCACTAAGGTGCAACAAAAAAGTCCTAATTAATTACCTAGTTAAGACACATAAAGAGAAAACAACGATAAGACTCGCAAAGTTAGCAACTATTAAATGTCAACTACAATTTGATAACTTATCTGCCTGCTACACCTGCAGCAAGTTTCCTGACCAATCAACTACATAAGTTTAGTCGAACATAGTGTTTACACAAGAATCTTGTTTTTGCAAGGTTTGGAAAAAATGGTTTGTGGACAATTTTACTACCAAACTAGTCGCAAATTCACATGATGTGTGGGAATGTATAATTATATTTTAGTTATGGTAAAATATATAATTTGTTCTTTAAATTTTGAGGAAAATAATTTGTTCTCCTAAAAACTTAAATAATTTCTAAAATTATTTTTTCATTTATTTATCTCAAAAAATATATTATCATTTTATTATTTGGATTTATTTGATTGATAATATTCATTTTTAGGCAGTCCATATTTTGATAAATTATGTTATCGTGCATTATGTTTTCCTAATTTGTTTTTCTTGTACAACTAAATTGTTTGAGTTTCAAATATATCATTCAAAATTTTCATTCTCTTAAAAAGAGATTATTATATTTATAATTTTTCTTATCATAGGAGTAGTTTCGAACTATTGATTGAGTTTTGTTTACTAATATAGATACATGAAATTAGAACTGCATATTTCTTAGACATTCCTAATTGACTATATTATAAATTTAATATTTAAAATAATATGTAGGAAAAAATTAGACTTTATGTCTAAAATTGAACACTTCACCTATTGAAATGAAAGAAAATAATCAATACAACATAAAGAGAACATGATCTTTTTTTTTATTACATACACTTTTATTTATTAAGATTTAATTACCTTTAACTAGATTTTCATATCGTATTTTTGTTACTACATCTCGCTGAGCCTTCTTATTCGTCACATCATTGGCCATATCATTATTATTTTTAGTATTAATTTTTTACTTTAATTTTTTTGAAAATATTCAATATATAAATATATTGGCTTTACAAATTCATCTTAGACAATTTTAGCTTTACATATTCATTTACTTTAATTTTAATGTTATAACTAAATAATAAATCAACGAAAAATAAAAATATTGTATATACATATTCATCTTGGGCAGTTTAATTTTAATAGTTGATAGACACATTTAAATACATAGCCAACATTGTATTTTGATATAATCCAAAATCTCACTTCCAAAATAACTAAGTATTATGTCAACAAAAAAAAAAAAATATCAAACAAAAGCTAAAAGAGGGAGAGAGAAGACTTGTGACGGAAAACTTAAGCAATCAAACACACTACCAAATCATATTAACCCAAAATAGTATTATATAAAAAATACAATGATTATAAACCTAAAGTAAAGTTGCAAAAGAGAATATATATATATATATATAGAGAGAGAGAGAGAGAGAGAGAGAGAGAGAGAGAGTAATCACTTTTTTTCGGGGGAGATATAGAAAATAAAATGAGAAAAAGAAGCATCAAATAAAAAATATAGTCATAAGTCAAACACCAAATTATCTAAGCCATGATATGTAATATAATAACATTATATTCTTGTAAACTATATTTATATACAATAAAATAGCATTATATTTAGATATATATATATATATATAGATTTGTACAAACTCATTTCTAGACTCTAAGTTATGATAGATTGCTTAGGTAAAAGATACCTATTATTGCATCAAGATTTGACCACTAGCTCCATAATCAATCACGATATAATTTGAGCAAACTTACTTGACTAATCAAGTTTTAGGAGCATCTCCATAGCCCATTGTTTGTTCTGTTTAGACCCTTGTTCACTCAAATTAGTTTAACCTAATTAATTAGCCAAGTAGTTACTTAGATTAATTATTCAGATCTAGATTAAACTCATATAATCATATTACTTAGTGTGGAAAAGTAAAGAAGATAGCAATATGATGCCCTAGAAACTCCTAAATCATATTTAAGCCCCTAATTTTGAAAAGAAAAAAGAGGAAAAAAACTACCCGTAGGAGTTTCAACATCTTGATGGTAGTGGGAGGCTTGTATAATAGAGATAGTGACCCCTTAGATTCCTCTTTCTCTCTCTTTCAAATATTTTGTTAGTCTCAGGTCTTTTATTTTGGTAATATATAGTGAAACAATGTGTTTTATTTAACAATCTACAATATTTTTGTTCCTCTATCTCTCTTCAAGGTTTTATTTGGTTAGTTATTACTATTAGTCCTTAATTATTAATTTTTTTTTTAAAAAAAAAAAAAAACGGTGGGTCTGCTAAAAGCCATGAAGAATAGAGAAATGTGTGATGTAAGCTAAGTTAATTAATGAGATAACAATAAAATAATTTTTATTTTGAGGGGGCACAATAAAATAAGATACTGTGAAATTTTGGATAACAGTAAAAAAACTTAATGAAAAAGATTAAAAAAAAAATGTTAGATGCAAAATTTTTAATACACTCTAGTCTAATCTAAGTGTATATGTGTGTGAAGCTCCCTCTTGGAGACTTGAACCTCAACCCTTGGCCCCCACACCCAACAAGCACTTATACTTATGGAGTGACCACAATACTAAGGGTGCGCGGTGGTACTAAATGCAAAATTAGAGCGCCACTTGATAGGACCTCATGCACTCAGGTCTCTACTTATATATATTGGTTTTTTTTAATAAATGATAGAGCTGCTAAAAGACATGAAGAATAGAGAAAGGTGGGGTGCAAACTTAGTTAATTAATGAGACATTAATGAGATAACAGTAAAATAAGTTAATGTTAACTTTTAGATAACAGTAAAAAAAAACTTAATGAAAGAGATAAAAAAAAAGTTAAATGCAAAATTAGAGTACCACTTGACAGAACCTCATATACTCTCACATGAGAGCTCTACTTATATATATATATTACAGTTATCTCTGGTGTAGGTGAAAACAGTGGGGAGGAGATCAGGAAGAAGCAAAAGCAAAAGCAAGAGAGAACAAAAATGTGAAAGTGTTGAAGTAGTCATTGCAGTGGTTATATGGCTTATGGGTTTATGGCTTAGAAAGAACCCATGGGAACCTTTATATAGAAGAAGACGTATTAGGTTTATTTAGACTTTCTTCTGAAGCAGTTGTTCAAGTCTTGTGATTGACATTTCCAAGAACCACCGTTCAAGTCTAGAAGCAACGAATACTTCAACAGTTAGCAAACGGGTGGATCATTCGGGTCGTTCTATCATTGTCATGGGAAATTGCTATAGAACTTTTCCAGCCATTTGTAATTTGTGGTCTAATTAGACAACATCGTGCTTTGAACATGGAAGTTGTTAAGAGTAAAATTTATTCAATTGATAAAGTCTCTTGAAGTAAAATAAGAGATCTAAACTTTGATTTTTGCCTACATCATTTGATAATTAAAAAATATATAAAATGATACTATCTATACTTTTAAATTCATATTATTTAATTTAAACTAAAAAATTTATTGTATTGTATCGGCATTTACTATTTTGATGCATAAAATTGTGGAGTTTTTCATTTTAGCTGATTTCTAGTTTCATGTCAATTCCACACGGTTCATTGACTTTATGCATTTCCTTTACACAGGATGCACCTTGGACAAACATGACACCCTCCATGCTTGATCTTCTTATTTGATTTTAAGCCATTTTTTTAGATTCACATATGGACTTTTAAGCTAGAAACGAGCGTGAGCAAAAATTAATGGACCATTTCAATATGCAATAAGTTATTTCTTGATGTGATAGTCTTGTTTGTTGCCGAGTTTGAAAAGTAAATCCCTGGCTAAAAACCTTATGGTTAAGTGATCAGTAGCACTTTCTAATATCCTCCATTGTACCATAGGTAAACTTGAATCCGAATTCCTCACATATTTTATTTTATTTTATTTTAAATTTTAAAAAATCCCCTTGCAATCATGAATCTGCAGGTTGAATTTTCTCAAGCAATTTTGGTGTTTTCTTTTGGATCATATATGGTGACCATCGGGTATTAGGTAAGGGGCTGTTTGGGTGAAAAAAATGGTCACTCATCACTCATCAGTCAAATATCATCACTCATCACTTCATAACTCATTTCCTATCACTTAATAATCCCCAAATATCTCAAAACCCGGTTTGGCACTACCTCAGTTCTGTTTTTCAACTTCAAAAACTTAAAAATGCAGGACCCATTTTTAAAACTGAAAAAACTTAAAAGTTAAAAAGTTGCGGTTGGACCCATTCCAAAACATAAAAATAAAAAAATAAAAAAAATAAAAAAATAAAAAAAAATCAGGAGAAAAATCAAAAGTTGCGGCTAGACTAAGAAGTGCTTTGACCGTGGGTCTCTCAATGTGTGTATATTTACAAAAATGCCATCATAACTCAGTTTCCATAACTCAAAAACACCCAAAACTTGTTTTCAGTTTTGCTAACTCATTACTTAAAAATCAGAGAATTGAGTGATGGAAACAAAACTTGAAAACAAATCCAAACAGCCTTTCTCTGCGTGAGTCCCACCATTTTTGAGTGATGAGTGATGAAAACATAGTGATAGGTGATGAAAACACCAAAATCCAAACAGCCTCTAAGTCTCTTGGTATTGTCAAGGATGTAGGCTATGGATTTTGAAAATTTTGTGACAAATATATTGATAAACAGATTTATAGGACCACGCACTTTGTTACAAATTACATCTATGTAAATTGTTAGAAATATTTCAAAAAGGGTCATGTTAATCGGTGCTTTTAGGGCAATTTTTAATAAAGTTCAGTTTTGACACTACTTCATTAAAAATATAAAAAAAAAAAAAAAACTAATAAAAAATAATATTTTTTCTTTTCCTATAAAATTTTTCTAAACCAATGCCATTAAGGTATTCTCTAACTTTTTCCTTCAAAAAATAACTTACTATTATGATTCTATGAACAAGAACAACAAATAAAACTTCTTTTTTTTGGCAATAATTTGATTTTGACAGTTGCAGCACGGAAGGATTTTTTATTTTTTATTTTATTTTTAATTTGACAATTAAAATGGAGAAAGAAGATTTTAATTTTAGACATTTCTATTTGAAACATCAGGAGGTGTCACTTAAACTACAAGTTGACCAAAACAAAGCTTTTCAAACATAAATAGTTAAGGGCTGCTTAAAAGTTACAACCAAAACAAGTAGTTTACGCAAAGAGAAATGATATGTCTACAACATTTTTACAACAAATCCTAAGTGGCACGTTGTTACTGGTTATTATTGTTGGGGCAAAAAAGTAATCTTAGTGTTAGTTTCAAATTTGAACCAATAATAACTAATCACCTGTGATTTGTTGTAAAAATATTGTAAAATTATTGTAGACGTAACATCTCTCTTACGGAAAATCCTCACTCTTCTATAACTATTAACTAAGGTGCAACAAAAATGGTCCAAATTAATTACCTCGTTTTTTTGTTTGAGGGAGAAATTAATTACCTAGTTGAGACACATTAAGAGAAAACAATGATAAAATTAGCAAAGTGAGCAGCTAATAAATGTTACAATTTGATAGAAAATTATTGTGCAGTTCGGAAAATGATATGTAATAATTTTGAGCAAATTTACTTAACTAATCAAATTTTAGGAGCGTCTCCATAGCCCCTTATTAGGAGAAATTATGAGGTACTCATGGTGGACAAGTGTTGTGATCCACCATTCTAATAAAAGACTCCCACATGTTTAAAATTGTGGAGTTTTAAATAAAAACTAAATATTGACTCAGCAATTTTAAATATGTGGGAGCCTTTTATTAGAATGGTGGACCACATCACTTGTCCACCATGAGAACCTTATAATTTCTCCCTTATTAGAGAAACACCATATCCCCTAGCCCCTCCTATAATCTTTGAATAAGGTCATTTTAAGTTGACATAAAAATCGAGTTATTGTCAAGTTTAAGTTAGATTATAAGTTATATAATGTGATGAATTAAGAGGATGGGTTTGAATAGGTCCATTAGCCTTTATTGTCAACCTCACAGGCCTGGAAGGTCCATGACCTGAGATCCATTCCCCAGCGCCTAGGAGGAGTTAATTTTAGAGGCCTATAAAGTGAGCGGCTTTTGTCTTTAAAGTTTGGAGGTTTTTTTTTTTTTTTTTTTTTTAAATAGAGATTTAACCTATGACGTTTGCTCTTAATGATAGTTTTTTGTCATCAAACTAAGACATCAGTCAGGTTTTGGGGTAGGTGGAGATTGAACTCTAAATCTCTTATTCAACTATCAGAGACTTTATTAGTTGAGTTAACTAGAACCCACAAAGTCTGAAGTTTGAAATGAGCATTAGTGGTCCATAATATTTCAAAAATAAGTATCATTCTATTAATAGAAGTTCATTTACCAAAAAAATAAATAAATAAATAGAAGTTAATTTCCTTACTTATGTGACTAACCAAACAATGTCATAATATTTAGTCATTTAATAGTGACATGACAATATTTTTAATATTAAAAAATAACAGATTAGAAAACATAAGATCTACAGAAGATCAAAGCCAAATCCATTTGAAACAGGTTTTCCCCAAATCAAATCCAAGCTAAACTAATCCCTAACCCAACCCCCACTTCCACAGTAGCTCCTCCCCATTTAGACCAAACAAATCCCAACTACCTCCATAACGAGTCCAGTCAGATCCAGTAACAATAGAAATAGTCACCAAAACCAAATCTCTAAAGCTACCCACCATCACTGATTCGGTCAAATCCATTTGAGATTTGTTTGGTCTAGATGGGAGAGCAGTTGCCTTTAGAGGTGGAGGGTGGGCTAGGACTTGGTTTGGTTTTGATATGGGGAAGATCAGTTTGAAATGAGTTTGGCTTGTATCTTTCATAGATCATGTCTTTCTCTTTTTGGGTGTAATCTTTTAATATTAAAATTATTGCCACTGTCACTTGAAAAATGTACTGTCATTATTTTGTAAGCCATATAGGCAAGTAGATTATAGACAATTAAGAGAAGGACGAATGGCTTAAACTTTATGAATCGATAATGATTATTTGAAGTTTCGGGAATGAAAAGAGTTCACTTGGTAAACTTCAGAGTCTAACCACGTATTTTGGCCATTTTTATAAAGAAAATCAAGGCAAAAATCTACTCTTCATCCTATGACTTTCACCAATTGTTGTTTTAGTCCATTAACTTTGATCGTGTAAGGGCCATATTTTATGTAATTGGCATATTCTATGACAAAACGCATTTTACTTGTATTTGGGTAAATCTAAGTAGGTTCTAGATGATCATTATAAGTGGTTACATTGAAAATATAAAGATTACTCAAGAATTGCTCAAGAAAAGTTGAATTTGTAGGTCCCGATACCTCCTTGATAGAAGCTTGATCTATCGAGCTTACGGGATTTAGACTATAGCTAGCAACGTTTTTATTCTAAAAGGCTATTTGTTTATAGGTTTGTATAACCCTAGACAGCTTCATAAGGTTTTCTTTTTGAAACCCTAGCCTCCTCCTACAGAAGAAAGAGTTCTTGTAGCGTTTTTTATATGCCTTTGGGTTTTGTAACCAAGCAAAGTTTCTAGCACCAACATTAAAGATCTTATTGGTGTTTCTATGTGAAGCTGCTGTAAATCAATTACAACAATCAAAGGGTTGCTGTGGAGTTAGTCACGTACTGTGATCTGTGCAAAGGGTTAGTCACAAATTGGAGGTTTATGCATCAAAAGAAAGAGTGATACTACAAGATCAAGTCCAATTGGGTATTGGAGCGAAGGTTTAACTATAGGTTGGTATTTTGGGATAGGCCAAGGGTAGTTGGTAAGATTATTTATACTTGTAACCGCTTGATTATTGATTAGTGAATTCTTGGGAGTGGTAGCCTTAAAATCACCCTGTGAGATTTTTTCCTTGGAGGTTTTCACAGTGTAGTCAGTATCGTACCGTACCGGTCGGTACAAACGGAATTTACCGCACCAATGGGTAGGCCGGTGTAGAAATACTCTTATTTTGTCTCAGATTAAATATTGGTCATACCGGTGTTATTCTGGCCATACCGGGATAAATACCAGATTTCCGGCCTATAAATAGATTTCAGGCGAAACTAAAACACTTACCGACTTACCTTCTTTACATTTTTGTTTTCACCTGATAATGCTTCTTTCTATTATCTCGTTCTCTCTTCTTCTTCTTCTTCTTCTTCTCCCTTTTCTTCATTTTTTTTTTTTTTTTTGTTTTTTTGTTTGTGTGGCCACGTGAAGAGGCAAAGGAGTTCTTCAACCAAGAAAAGAAAAAGTAATATAAAGCTCTAAATGTGATAAGACTTATCTTGAAAAGTGAGGGTGAAAAAAAGATTTTAAAAATAACAACAAGAGATACTAAAGATAGTGGAAGAGAATAAAAACTAAAATAAAGTAGTAACAAATGTTGGCAGGTATACCTTGGCTTGTACATGTGCAACAACTTCGGATTTGAGTAAAAAAGAGATCTAGAATTTGCCTTATATTTTTTTTTAAAATGTCTAGTCAATTAAACNCTTATATATATATATATATATATATATATATATATATTGATTTAATAGTTATAACAGGTGAGATTGAACCCTAGAAGCCTTTTTTGGAAACATCAAGAAATGTCAATCAGTTAAGCTATAAGCCATTTGGAAGAATTCAAAGTTGGTTGACAAACATGATTGACGTAGTTTGTTTCTTTTCCTTTTTTAGAATTGAAATTTGAACATGTTTGACGCGATTTAATGAGGGAATACTGTGAATCTCAATCCCCTTGGGTTGCGGTTCTCACAATTACAAACCAAATCAACCCACACACAAGTATGCTTTAACCCCACAAAAATCACAGCAAGAACAAATAAACAGACCCAAGAAAAAAAAAAAAAATCAGATTGAACTAGGAATCCAAACTTACAACTAAGAAGGTGACAAACACAAAAAGATAACAAGCATAACACAAGACAACCTTGTTGCCATGAACAAACCACAGTACAAACAAACAAATGCAAGAAGAAAACCAACCACCAATCAGCCCGATTCTTATACCATAACACAAATAAGAAAAAGTATTGCACCTAACCTTTAAAAGAGACCACTCAACACCCAGTCGTGTGTACAAAGTTAACCATTATCATCTATCCCAAATGGTCACTTTCAACTGTGGACAATGGAAACTCAATAAAGGAACTAAGTTTTGAAGGCGGAGAGGAAGTATACAATGAAGGCTTTGGGGGCACGAAAACTTCAATTACTCCCTCAAGCATCTGTGTAACCTTTTTCATAGACGGTCTTAGGGAAGGATCTTCTTGAATACACCAAATTGCCACAATCACAAGCCTCTCTAGGCGCTTCATGTCATTGCTTGCCTCTTCATCATTTTCTATCAACTTATCTAATTTTTTATCTTTGTAGCAATTGTACGCCCAATCTATCAATGCCTCCCCTTCTTCATCTTGCAATGAAAACGCCACACTAGACTTGCAACAAATGATCTCAAGTAACATCACACCAAAACTGTACACATCAACCTTAACTGAAATAGATGCTTTCCTTAACCATTCAGGTGCAAAGTACCCAACAGTCCCTCTTATTCCTGTCGAGCTGCTCGAGTTTGCTCAGCCAACAAAAGCTTTGCTAATCCAAAATCAGCAATCCTTGGTGTAAAGTACTCGTCCAAGAGTATGTTTTGAGGTTTTATGTCACAATGGATGATTTGGGTGTTGCACTCTTCATGTAAGTACATGAGGCCTTTTGCAATTCCAAAAGCAATCTGCACTCTTTGGTTCCAATGAGGCCTGGATATCCCAAAGAGAAAGTTAGCTAGAGAGCCATTACTCATGTACTCATATACCAGAAGTCGGTGCTGCCCCTCGTCACAATAACCGAGCAACCGTACTAAATTCTTGTGATGAGTCTGACCGATCGTGCTCACTTCCGTTTTGAATTCCTTCTCACCTTCTTCTATCACCTTACCTAACTTCTTGACTGCAACAAATCTTTTAGAATCTGATGGAAGGACCCCTTTATAAACTGTTCCGAAAGCACCATTTCCTACTGTTTGCTTGAAGCCCCTGGTTGCTTCTTCGAGCTCTTTATATGTATAACTTCTCACATTTGTTGTAAATGTGCTATCAATATTCCACGGCAATTTCTGCTTTTTATGGTACAAGCAGTAAACAGCCACAAAAATAGCTAAGAATAAAAGGATATTGAGGAATGCAGAGCTGCCAAGGAGTAGTGCCAAGACAAGTGTCTCAGAGTGGCCTTTCTTATTATCTGAACCATAACCTTTAGGTAACTTGACGAAAGATATTCTAGTAGTTTCTGGGCTTTGTCTTCCATTTAACAGTGGATACAGCTTCTTCCTACACATCTGACCAACATCTTCATAAACGGCCACAGCACACAAGCAATCATCAACGCATTCTTGTATACACCTTGACTTGTTCATTCCAGGTCCTTGAAGAAGGTTGTAATCTGAGGACTGCCAATCCGTGTTTGGAAGCTCTATAAAATTTACAAGCTCTTTATTTGCTTCCCATCCACTATCACAGCTAGGCAGTGCAAAATTTGGTTTACACCCTAACCAATTGTTGGATTGGTCCATGGGAGAAAATCCATTAGGACATTGGCAAAAAACAGCAATTGAATTATTTGCTGAAGTACAGATGCTGTTGGGTCCGCAGAACCCACCACCATAATAACCAGCAAATGCAGCACAAATATCATCAGGAATGCCTTGCACTACTGTCCATGATAAAGGACAGTTCCCACAGCTTGTGGCGTCCTCATTTTTGAGGTGTTTGTACAGTCTGAAGATCCCATCATAATCAATTCTAGCCATGTGGTAGAAATTTTTATTTGAGCCAGGATCTCTCTTGGTAAGATTAAAGGTGCTGTTTGATTTTGCATCTTGGACATACAAGTATCCGGCCTCAGTAAACATCAACTTTGGTTCCCAGTTCATTGTATAGGTGGCAAAATAAGGTTTCTCAAGTATTCCAGATGGCATATTAAGAGAATAAAGCACGACATTGCCATCAGGCTGTAAAGAAAGTTGGAAGCGCCCTACAGAATAATTTGTTAAAGATTGACGAGACCTGAGTATGGTATCCACGTACAATATTTGGCCGGGCAAAATTGTATCATTAGGATCTTTGAAGCTCTCCCATACAGAATTATTATTCTCGTCTAGAATCACCAAGTTCCCGCTGTCCAGTATAGCCGCACAACTGGATTTGGAACCGTTGCTTGGAGCCTTCCATAATTCATTGCCTTGCTGATCATTGAGAACTAACTCACTATTACTATTCTTCTTCAGTACTGAACCAGGAGGTGCCGGTTCATTGCCATTTGCAGACCAAACTATGGTTTGGTCTTTTATTCTATGAAACCAAACTGCGAGCAAGAATTGATTTGCTGACTCATTACTTTCAAGACGATAGAATCCAAAGGCAAATTCACCTGAAGGGGACTGCAGGATCCTTGAATCAGTTTCTAAAGGTGAATCCAGCGATATGGTACAGTTATCTCTGGTGTAGGTGAAAACAGTGGGGAGGAGATCAGGAAGAAGCAAAAGCAAAAGCAAGAGAGAACAAAAATGTGAAAGTGTTGAAGTAGTCATTGCAGTGGTTATATGGCTTATGGGTTTATGGCTTAGAAAGAACCCATGGGAACCTTTATATAGAAGAAGACGTATTAGGTTTATTTAGACTTTCTTCTGAAGCAGTTGTTCAAGTCTTGTGATTGACATTTCCAAGAACCACCGTTCAAGTCTAGAAGCAACGAATACTTCAACAGTTAGCAAACGGGTGGATCATTCGGGTCGTTCTATCATTGTCATGGGAAATTGCTATAGAACTTTTCCAGCCATTTGTAATTTGTGGTCTAATTAGACAACATCGTGCTTTGAACATGGAAGTTGTTAAGAGTAAAATTTATTCAATTGATAAAGTCTCTTGAAGTAAAATAAGAGATCTAAACTTTGATTTTTGCCTACATCATTTGATAATTAAAAAATATATAAAATGATACTATCTATACTTTTAAATTCATATTATTTAATTTAAACTAAAAAATTTATTGTATTGTATCGGCATTTACTATTTTGATGCATAAAATTGTGGAGTTTTTCATTTTAGCTGATTTCTAGTTTCATGTCAATTCCACACGGTTCATTGACTTTATGCATTTCCTTTACACAGGATGCACCTTGGACAAACATGACACCCTCCATGCTTGATCTTCTTATTTGATTTTAAGCCATTTTTTTAGATTCACATATGGACTTTTAAGCTAGAAACGAGCGTGAGCAAAAATTAATGGACCATTTCAATATGCAATAAGTTATTCTCTGATGTGATAGTCTTGTTTGTTGCCGAGTTTGAAAAGTAAATCCCTGGCTAAAAACCTTATGGTTAAGTGATCAGTAGCACTTTCTAATATCCCAAAATGTCTAGTCAATTAAACAAAAATTTACATTTATTGTTAGTGTTATATATATATATATATATATATATGTTAAATATATAAAATAGCGATAAACCTGAAATGGTACATCGGTATTGACCGGTACTCGAAATATATCGTATCGGTGGCCAAACCGATATAGCCTCCGGTACGGTATTGACTTCCTTAGGTTTTTCCCATTTGTCAACAAATCACCGTATCAAATTTATTTTCTGTTGCACTTAGTTTAATTGGTGATTTGTTTGTGCCTCCACGTTATGGCATGTAAATTGATCTAATTAATTAACTTGGGTAATTAATTAATTGTAAGGGGTCAAGCCATCTTAACATCAGAGCGGGCACACTCTGATTAGGTTTAATCATTGCGGTGTGATTCATTGACCCTTGTTCTCATGGAAACTCTTGAATGTTTTGATTTGCATGATCTTGTGTTGAATGATGATAATGATATTCAAGATGCCTATTGAAAGCTTTATAAATTTTGTATGAAATCCCTTAAAAGTTCTACAAAATTAAAAGATAATTTTTAAAAAGGTCAAACTTAAAAGAGAAGAATTGATTGCAAAATTGGATGAAGCCAATAATTTGAATGAGAAATTTAAAAATCAAATTTCATCTCAGGTGGACGAAATTAAAAATTTGGAAGAGCAACTAGATGAATCTAAAGGGTCCGGATGCAAACAAGATGAAACATTTTTCAATTAATGTGGTCATGCTTTTGGATGCAAAATTTTGGTATTTGTCTTTCCCAAAAACGTCACATGTAATTGGTCTTTACCAAGTAATGTCACATGGGAAGGAGAAGAAGTTTTGTCATAATTGGTCTTTACTAGGTGGACATGTGCAGATACCTATGCTAAGCTATTATCTAAGCTGAGTAGGTTAAGTAGAATGTTAAACCCTGTTTTTTCTACCTTACAATTCAAAACACCAAAAATTATAGGCTATTGCCTTGAGAGCTCACTACAACTTTTTCTCTCACACACTTTCACATCATCCATCTATCCCCTTTAATAGGGTGAAGCTACAAGAGCTGTCATTATTGTCATGACTCTTTATTTCATAACAGAAAATTCTAGAATATGGAAGACTCAAAGACACAAATGTTATGGAATGACAAAAGACAAATAGTTATGGAAAAACAAAAGACACAACAGTTATGGAAAAACAAAAGACACAAATTGTTATGAAATATCAAGAGGCACTTTTTGGTTTACTACTTCCAACACTCCTCTTTAAACCAAAAGCATTTTCACACCAAGTATTGTCCTCAATCTTCTGAATCTATCAACTGGTAAGGCTTTGGTAAAAATGTTTGCTACTTGCTCTTCTGTATTGCTATACTAGAGCTTCACAATTTTCTGTTTCACATAATCTCTCAAAAAATGATACTTCATGTCAACATGTTTGCTCCTTCCATGTTGAATTGGATTTTTAGAAAGTTCTATGGCAGACCTATTATCCACATAAATAATTATGGATTCTTCTTAGGGATGATCAAATTCTTTTAATAAATTCTTCAACCATATTGCTTCACAAACAGAAGAGGATGCCGCCACATATTCAGCTTCACATGTTGACAAAGCTACAATACTCTGCTTTTTGGACATCCAAGTGAAAACTATTGATCCAAGATAGAAAACATATCCAGTAATGCTTTTCCTTTCATCTTGATCACCTCCCCAATCACCATCTAAATATCCATATAATGTGGCATCATTATTATATGAATATAAAAGACCAAAATCCATGGTACCTTTTATATATCTTAAGATCCTCTTTGCTACAAGCCAGTGAGATTCCTTTGGTTTCTCCATATATTTGCTCAAAAGACCAACACTATAAACAATGTCTAGCCTTGTGATTGAGAGGTATCTTAAACTTCCAATCAAACTCCTAAATAGAGTTGGATATATACTTTAACCTTCTCCTTCTCTTGTCAAATTTAGATCCACTGCAATAGGTGTATTGACAGCATTGCAATTTTTCGTATTAAATTTTTCAAGCAATTCCTTCACATATTTTTCTCTCTGACATATGAAAATGCCATCTGGTTACTGCTGTACCTCAATCCCAAGGAAAAATGACATAAGTCCAGAGTTAATCATCTCGAACTCCTTAAACATAGCTTGTTTAAACTCATGGAACATTTGCTGGCTGTTTCCTGTGAATAACAAATCATTAACATAAAGACAAGCTATAAGAATTTCACCTTGGGCATTCTTCTTGATGTAGACTGCAAGGATACTTGACAAAATCACTTCCTTGAAAATAGCTATCAATACGAGAATTACAAGCTCGAAGAGCCTGCTTAGCCCATATAAAGCATTCTTCAAATGATACACCTTGTCTTCTTCTCCTTCAACCTCAAAACCTTCAGGTTCCTCTACATGCACCTCTTCTTCAAGTATGCCATTTAAGAATGCCGATTTGACATCTCGTTGGTATATTTTCCAACTATGATATGCTGTAAGAGAGATTAACATCCTCACCATGTCAAGTTTTGCTACTAAAGCAAAGACTTCTTCACAGTCTACTTGAAAGCTCGAAAATGTGTTGAAAACACAAGAGCTGTTTAGATCCCCAAATTAAAGTTACGGCTCAATAGATTTTACACTAACTTAATACTAAGTGCGAAATAGTGTAAATGCAAGCGAATAAACAAACAAGCTACTCTAATCCATAAACAAAGTAACATAATAGTAAAATAGACTGTAAAAGAGTAGGGAAGAAAGATGCAAACACAAGATAACACGCCAATGTGTTATCGAAGAGGAAACCAAAGAACTCGGTAAAAAACCTCTCCGCCACCCTCCAAGTGGAAATCGATCCACTAGATAACCAGTTGGGATACATGGGTTAGCAAGAGACCTTCCAAGCCTAATCTACCTGATGTACCTAAGCCTTCTAAGCTCCTACTCCAACAAGGCTTCTCAGAACCGTGTCTTGTCTAGTTCTTCGGATCCCGCAATAAGCTCCATGTTGCATCTGCCATCCTTGGCTTCTTTCAATGCTTCCCAACACCACCAAAACTTCACTTGATACTCTGAAAGGGTGTGGTAAGTGTTTGGCCTATCAACCTCTCAATAGTATGGAAATTGAGAGGTAGGAGTTGAGGAAATTTCACAAGCAAATGTGTAAAGGATTGTGGGTATAACAATCTCTAACTTTCAAGGTGTTTGGCTAGGGTTTTCTCTCAAAAGCACTCTTCAACATTTGTAGGTAATGTGGGTATATATAGTGTGGGTACAGAAAGTGTGTACCAGAATGGACAGTATGGCAAAACAGAATGTCTCGCGGGTGTCTCGCGAGAAGGCCTTACCTGCGAGATACTCGCGAAACACAGCTGTCTCCATCCTGGCTTGACTCTTCGCATTCCAACATGTGCAAGGCATATGGGTCACTTCGTGGGATGCTTAGTCACGAGTATCCTGGCCTGACTCTTCGCATTCCAGCATGTGCAAGGCACATGGGTCACTTCGCGGGATGCTTAGTCACGAGCTACCAGCGAAAACTCTTCAATCTTCAATTGCTTGAGTCTTTACACACGACCCTTACAATCAAATCCCATAATAAATACAAGGTACATAAGATTGAATAAAATTACAATCAAATTTGGCACGAAATATAAGCCAACAAAACACATAGTTGTAAATAACAACTTTACAATCTCCCCCTTTAGCTATTTCGTGACAAAACCCCTAAAACAGATGCTAGACTTAAATGTGAGTTTGGGAACAATGGCAAAACTCACTCACACCTAATCTAGAAGCTGTGAAGCACTTGCACGTATATACCTGTAACTTGAAACACTTGCACACAAACAAAACTTTCATTAAGCATATGACAAGTTGAACACAAGGTACGTACATGAGCAAGTAAAGTGCAATCAAGTTTGTAAACACTATAAACATGTAAGCATATCTTGATCAAATAGGAACAGTCATTAAAGAATGACTACAATGAACATTTAGCAAGTAAATGCTCACCCAGACACGCAATGCAATTAAGAACAATCCAAAGGATCAATTGCATGTCCAACACTCAACCAATGCAAACTACACAAAGTATTTGAATCTAGGATACAAGATCCTACTAGGGTACAAGAGTGAGGTACTTAATACATATTGACAATATCTTAAAAGTACCCAAAAAAAAATGCTACAAAGCATAAAGATAAACACAAATACTGAATATAAACTGAAATTAAAAACAGAGTACTAAAGCTTTAAACAAAAGCAATAAAAACAATTAAACCAGCAATAACTTCTAGCTTCTCCTCCCCCTATCACTACACTCCCCCTATCAATGACACCATCTTCCCTTTTTTGTCATGGAATAGCTAGTCTCCAGTTTCTTCTAGCTTCCTTTGAATTTCATCCATTTGAGTTTGGAGAGATGTGAACTTTGTATCAAAACAAATGTGCTGGGAGTGCATTATAGTAGCTAGTCCAGATATCTTGGTATTAATCTCTTGAAGTGTAGCCATGATGTTGTCTAACTATTCATCATAAGCATTGGGGGTAGAGCTTGAGCTTTCCGGAGTTGCATGACTTTCTTGCTTGGTATTCTTCTTGGTGTGACTCATACTTACATAGAGAGTACGAATGTTAATTGGACTTGGCCTTGGGTATGGGCGCTCATCTTCCGAGGGATGCACACCTTTGAGCTTCAAAATCCTTGAGATAAGGCGACAGAAAGGAAGACAATTCCTTGAAGCAGTCCGGTCAACCATTTTTGCCAAGATGTGGAAAATATGAGAACACACATCAATCTCTTCGTCAGTGATCAGATCATACAAGAATAATGCTCGACCAAGATTCATACACCCAGTGCTTGACAAAGGATAGAGGTTGCTACACATGATCATTGTGAGTAGTCTTAATTCGGGAGAAAGGGATGCCACACTAATTGACTTCCTATTGGAGGAGAATTCCAAATTAGTTACTAAAGCTTCTCTAAGAACCTCTTTATCTGGATTCAGCTTATCACATACTGGTGGTATGGGAAGAATTGGCCAGTTAATGTGTAGAATTTTTGCTAAATAAATCGGTGTTACTGAGAAACTCTTTCCTCTAACGCAACATTTTAGCTCTACTCCAGTGAATCTTGCATTTGAATAAAACTCCTTAATCAATTCATTGATCAGATCTTCAAAGTTTCCAAATAAATCAGTCCAATCCTTGTCTACAAAAATCCTAGGGATAAATGTAGATCCCAAGGTGTCAAATTGGACAATACGCTCCACCATAGTGGGGGCATCTTGAAAAATGCTAGAGAAGGTCTGAGAGTCCAGGGGAGTCTTAAATCTCTCGCTGTTTAAGACTTCAGATGAGTGTCGTGTCCTTTTTGACATAGGTGATGATGTAAGGTCAATGACAAGATCTTTACCGTGAGAAGAACGGCGATACATTTGCACGAATGAACACAAAACAGAAAAGAAATGCAAAACAACACAAACAGACCACAAAACTTGATTAGATTCAAGTTAGTCCAAAATATAGGTAAAACAACCTAAAAACAAAGCAAGATAACTTAAAACAGCATGCTAAAACTGATAAAATAGGTAAACATAGACACAATGCATGAAATTAAGTAACTGTGCATATGTGTGAGTGTGCTGATGCATGTGTGTGCAACATGAGATGCATAAGATGTGGCTAGAGGATGCCTAGGTGTGTGCATGGCATGGCATTGAGGCACACAATGAGCAAAGTGTGTAAAACACACAAACACTGACTAAAGCATGGTAAACATGATCAATCAAGACCTAATACAAGCATTGGAACTCAGTTGAGTCCAATTCAGCACAAGTGTGTCACTGGGACATTCTGACAAACACCTAGCATGCAACAGTGAACTCCAACTATGAACAATGCAAGAACATGGTGAAAATTTGCCTCAATACATGCTAAATTGCCACAAAGGGCCAACACAGGTACACAAACATCAAATGGGACTCAGCCCAATCAAAGATTTTGGAAAAAAATTCACAAAATTGAGAAACCCAACCCTTTTTCGAAAAAATCCCCAATTTCTAAAACCCTAAGCTAAAATCTGCAAAATTTAAGGAAAAATGAAAGCAATGTTTAGAAAAACATACCTTGAAGTGTTTTTGTAGAGATTTTTGCTTTAAAATGATGGGGTTTGAGAGAAATAACATTTTGGGTTGAGAAGGGTTCAAAGAGAGGCAGTGCGAGGGAAAGTTTAAGTGTTTGAAAAACTGTAACATCTGCTACATAAAAACTGAAAACACGCGTTTTTCGTGGGTTAGGTAGTAGCGAGACAGTCGTGAGAATGGCCACTGAAGCACAAAAGCTTTCGCGAGAAGCTTTAAGTCGTGAGTCAGTTGCAAGACAGTCGCGATAGCTTCTGTCTGAATTGAAAAAATTTCAGTTTTTGCCTAAAACTCATTTCACGAGAAGTTATTAGTTGCGAAATGCTCGCAAGATAGTAGCGAGAGTCTCTATGTGAAATGACAAAAAATTTATTTCCCTTAAGCACTTTTCGCGGGAAGCTTTAAGTCGCGAGCTTCTCGTGAAACAACCTCTGAACCAGTTTTTGAAGAAAAACACAAAAATGTATTTTGAACAAAAACTAAAGACACGAAAGTATAAAATCACTTTAAATAACATATAAAACACTCAAAAATCTTTTTGGGTTTGATCAGCAAGTACTTGAGCATACATATCACATTTCAACATGTACAATCACACAAATGAGATAAGCATTAATTAAATCAAGGTCTTATGCGTTGTGTATTAGTATCAAATGTGGAATAGTCCTTATACTAGAATGAAGCTTCAATGATCAATTCAATTAAGCCATACACACTAGCACTAAGTCAAGTGGACTATCTCAATTATAGAAATGAGCATATATGACCTCCCACAAGAGAATAATTACAAAACTTAGAACCTTTTCATTTGGCCTCTGCATAAATCATAACATTTGATCATTTTTGGATAATACATCTCATTTTTGAGATTGGTGCTTGAAATTTGTGATATTTCAATATTGAGAGTTAGCCTTTGGCTTTTTGTGCACCATACATTACATTAGAAAGGTAGCTTTCCCTTTTTCCTAGTCAAATACTAGTATGTACGACAGGCTTTTGCAACTCAATATCTCTTTTCATTTGGAGATTTATATTTGGTGAGCTCAATTGCAAAAACATAAAAATAAAGTGGGAAGAGATATAGGCACAAATCTATGCAAGTATCAAGACCATCAAGACTATTGACCAATCATAATAAGCTTGAAGATCTATTTACAACAATCACACATAGTTTTCAAGATTTCTTCCACATAGACAAATGTGCATACAAAACAAGCTAAGCTCATAAATGCTCTACGCCATTAGTACGAAGGTACTAAGCCAAACTAACATGTGATAAGCACAACACAAGCGATCAAACTTTTTGAAGATTTTTCAATTTTTATGGGTTTTTGAATTTTTTGAACACACTAAAAAACAAACCAAATAAAGTAAGATCAACAAAAAAAACAGGCACAAACCAAAACAAATAAAAGAAACATGCTATAAATTGAAAGCAATGCATGATATGATGCATGAACAAATGTCCCTAAACATTGGAAGTATTAATGCTTGGACATGTTGAAATGTTTATGCATGAATACCCCTTTTCACCCACACAGCACGATTGTTTGAGGTGATATCCCTATAGGATTGGGTACGAATGTTGTTGCCTTCAAACCTTCTGGAAAAGCTTGCCAAACAGTTGGTGAATGCACCAATCATTTTCATCACATCCATTATTTCGAAATCACCAACTCGACCTCTTGATTGCTCAACAACCCAATTCCTTTTGTCATTTCTAGGGCCTTTTGACCTTTGATCACTTGCATTCTTCAATGCCCTTAGCTTATGACAATTTGGTCTAGTGTGTCCTTGAAGTCCACAATGATGACAGAAATGTTGAATTCTCGGACCTCTTTGTGATTTTGTAAGTGATTTCCCTTTGGCTTCAGACCTAACTACTGATTGGTTATGAGGCTTATTCAATACCCGTTAGTCAGCTACATTCTTCTTCTTTTCATCCTCTACTTTCTTAGGTGTAGAGGCAGCCACTACAGGTTCTTTGGCTTGCACAAACTTCACTTCCTTGGTGTTTTTGACAACTGAACTGCTTTCTCCACTATATCCTAATCCAGTTTTGTCGGAGAAAGGTTTTTGATGAGAGAGGACTTTATCAAGCTTTTTGGAGGAGACTCGCTCTACTTTAGCATTAGCTTGAACCACCTCAAGCTCAAGGAATTTTATCTTTGAGTAGGCTTTTGTCAGCTCTCCATTCAGCGTCTCTATTTCACATTTGATCTCCTTGTATCATATTAGGAGACTTTTATAGTCCTCCTCTACCTTCTTCATCTTTTTAACTGCTGCCTTGGCCACCCTTGTATATTCTCCTGACATCTCAAGTAGGAAATTGTAGTTTTCTTGAAGACCCATTGCACATTCATCTTCTTTAGTATCAGATTCTGCTATTACTCCCATTGACTCCACTTCACTATATCCACCGAACTCTTCCACTAGCAAATTCAAGTCCTCCGAGGACACCACATAAGCAATAGTCATAAAGGCAGAGTAGTTCCCTTCTCCATCACAGCTCTCTTCCGACTTAGAATTGGAAAAGTCTGAATCACTAAGTGTTGTGGCATACGCCTTACCCTTCCCTCTTAGATAGTTGGGACACTCCTTCTTGAGATGTCCATGGCCATTGCATTCATAACACACAATGCATTGAGGAGATTGAGAATCCTTCCCCCTTTTTCTTCTTAAACTCTTTCCTATCACCTCTGGAGGATGAAAACTTCCCTTTGCCGAATGGTTTCCCACTGTTCTTCATCTTCAGAAATTTTCGGAAGTTCTTTGCAATAAATGCTACCTCCTTCTCCACTCCATCTTCTTTATAGGAATCATCCATTCATTCGGTGATGGTTTTAAGAGTAAGAGATTTACTCGACTTATGAGAAGGCAGTCCTAGCTCATATGTTTGGAGAGACCCAATGAGCTCTTGGATTTTGATCTCATCCAAGTCTTTACTCTCTTCTATAGCTGTGACTTTTGCTCAGAAGCTCCCCGGCAATGATTGAAGGATTTTCCTCACTATCTTTGAGTCCTTCATTTTCTTACCCAAGTTGAACTTGCCAATAACCACTTCATTCAACTTACTATAGAAAGAGCCAAATGACTCGTCCTCACTCATTTTTAGCTCCTTAAATTTGGTGGTTAACATCTGCAGCTTCCTTCACTTTCTTTGTTCCTTCATAGGTGGTCTCCAATATCTCTCAAGCTTCCTTGGCTACTGTTATGTGAGAAATCCTGTGAAACTCATCTGGAGAAACACCACAAAAAATTGCATTCAAAGTTTTACTGTTAGCGTTAGCTGCCGCAAGTGCTGCTTTATCCCAAGTGGATTTAGCAGCCTCCGGCCTAGTCCATCCTACTTCTACCACATCCCAAACAGTATCATCAATTGAACACAAGAATGCCCTCATTCAGACTTTCCAAAAGGCATAATTACTACCATTAAAATATGGTGGAACATTTAAAGATTGAGACCGATCTATCTCAAATGGGGTCAAGGATCACACTCAGGTATTTAAACCACTGCGAGTGTACCCGCTCTAATACCAATTGAAAGCTCAAAAATGTATTGAAAACACAAGAGCTGTTTAGACCCCCAAATTAAAGTTACGACTCGATAGATTTTACACTAACTTAATACTAAGTGCGGAATAGTGTAAATGCGAGTAGATAAACAAACAAGCTACTCTAATCCATAAATAAAGCAACACAGTAGTAAAATGGAATGTAAAAGAGTAGGGAAGAAAGATGTAAACACAAGATAACATGTCAATGTGTTATCGAAGAGGAAACTGAAGAACTCGGCGAAAAACCTCTCTGCCACCCTCCAAGAGGAAATCGATCCACTAGAAAATCAGTTGGGATACATAGGTTAGCAAGAGACCCTCTAAGCCTAATCTACTCGATGTACCTAAGCCCTCCAAGCTCCTACTCCAAGAAGGCTTCTCGAAACCATGTCTTGTCTAGTTCTCCGGATCCCCCAACAAGCTCCATGTTGCATCTGCCATCCTTGGCTTCTTCCAATGCTTCCCAGTACCACCAAAACTATACTTGACACTCTGAAAGAGTGCGGTAAGTGTTTGAGAGAGATAGGAGTTGAGGAAATTCAACAAGAAAATGTGTAGAGGATTGTGGGTATAACAATCTCTAACTTTTAAGGTGTTTGGCTAGGGTTTTCTTTCAGAAGTACTCCTCAACATTTGTGGGTAATGTGAGTATATATAGCGTGGGCATAGAAAGTGTGTATCAGAATGGATAGTTTGGCAGAACAGGATGTCTCACGGGTGTCTCGCGGGAAGGCCTTACCCGCGAGATACTCACGAAACACAGCTATCTCCATCCTGTCCTGACTCTTCGCATTCCAGCATGTGCAAGGCACATGGGTCACTTCGCGGGATGCTTAGTCGCGTGCTACCTGCAAAAACTCTTCAATCTTCAATTGCTTGAGTCTTCACACACTTTCTCTATCACACAACCCTTACAATCAAATCTCATAATAAATACAAGGTACAAAAGATTGAATAAAATTACAATCAAATTTGGTACGGAATGTAAGCCAATAAAACACATAGTTGTAAATAACAACTTTACACTACCCCATACTTTTGGTTGTAACCTTTAGCTACTAGTCTTGCCTTATAGCACTCAATCCTCCCATCAGCTATGTGCTTAATCTTATACACCCATTTCACACCAATGGTTCTTTGACCTGGAGGAAGTGTAGTCAATTCCCATGTATTGTTTTTCTCAATGGCATAACTTTCTTCTTGCATATCATTCCTCCAACATTTTCTTTCACAGCTTCTTTGAAAGTAAAAGGCTCATGGTCCACATACAAACAAAAGAGATTTGTCTCTTCAGTTTGTGCATAGATATCTTCTAGGCCCCTCATTTTGATTGGTGTTGGAGATGGAGAAATGCTACTTGGGCTTCAGATTGATGAAGTGTCTATTGATGATGCATAGCAGTGGGGTGTTGAGGAAAGTCTCTTTGAACCTTCATAATTCACATCTTCTTCTTACCCTTCTAACTCAATCTCCACTTTTTCCCATACATTTGATCATTTTGCTATGAACTCATTTGGCCTAAGCTATAGGTTTTGTCTAGGTTGATAATTTAGCTCTATAAAACTGTTTCTTTTATTTATTTTTCCATAAGAGTTATGCCAGTAAGAACAAATTATTATATTCGCCAGATGTTTGATAAAAGGCTTCTAATAAATATTTTATTTTTTAATTCTCATTTGAGTCTCTTCTTTTTCTATATAGATAATTCTCCTATGGTGGAGCTTAATTAATGCTCTAAAACATTGAAAGAAAATCGAATGGTTAACATATATGCAATTCATGCTTCCTAAGTCGAGCACATTTTTTCTTTTGTTTTACTCTATGACAATTAGTACTGTCTTTATTTAACTTCAATTGAAATGATGCTTTCTTTTTGTTTTATTGAAAGTCATATGCAATTTGTGGAGCCAAGGATAAATCTTATGTTAATGGAAAGTGTATTGATGTAGCATGTAACTACAAATTTTTTTTTTTTTTGGGCTCAATGACAATTATTGCTGCTCCTATATAACTTCAAGTGAGTTCATGCTTCCTTTTTTGTTTATTGAAGTCATCTACAATTTATAGAGCCAAGGCCAAGGATAAATGTAATATTTTATGAAAAATTGCATTGATGCAACATATAATAATAATAATAATAATAATAATAATAATAATAATAATTATATTATTATTATTATTATTATTATTATTATGTGACTAATTTACATATATATATATATATATATAAATAGATTATTGATTTTACACATTTATCTTGGACAATTTAAAATTAAATATGACTTTGTCTTTACATATTTCTCTAGTTTAATTTTAATGTTTATAAATAAATAATGAAAAACCAAAAACCAAAAATAATGTCTGTAGGGACCAGATTTGAATTCCTAGCCCAAAATGTGAATGGACTCAGGGTCAAAAGGCCCAAAACAATGAATTTGTAGAGGAATGGGTAAGAAAAGACTGGGCTTTAGTTAATCGAACAACAAGTTAAGTAGGTTCATGAAGAAAGAAAGTAGATAGACAAGTATAGACTGAATAATAAACGTCATCAGCAATGCCCGAGGATACTAGTTCTTATAGAATGCTCTTAAATGTGGTTACAAGTTTGGTTCTGGAGTGCTATAGTGTTTCTCTCTTGATTTTCCAATCTCCTTCATCGTGGAGAGTTTCTTCCATTATATAGCACCCTCTAGACAATCTTCACCCTCCACTTGTCAATCATCCTAATTATTACTTAAGTGCTTATCCCATCTGACACTCTCTCAGGCTTTCTGTGCATTGGGGCAGCCAACACTGCACTGTTCAGGGGTTTTCTCCACATTAATGTAGCCAGGAAATTAACTGCTAAGCATTTAATGCGGTGGTAATAGCTTTCTCCTAAGATATTTTAGGACCTCTCTCTGTCGGGTGCCTCTGTCCGAGGATGCATTCATCCTCGACTCACCTTCCTGAGCTATTCGGTTTAGAAAAAACCCCTTTTCTTATTGACGTAGTCTCTTCTATCCAGGTTTTCTCTTATTCGAACAATCCTTTGTCCTCGGCTTGGGCCCCAGGCCCAACGTATAAATGGATAATGACCCCCTGGGCCCAATATCCCTACAATGTCTATACATATCTATAATATATAATAATGGAAATATTGTAATAAATTTTACAAAACTCTTTATGCACCACATCTTTAGCATCCTTTTTTTTTTTTTGCTGTCAATATTTGCTTTGTTCAACTTTTTACCTTCTTCAATCATTGTCTATTAGTTGATTCCCTTTATAGATTTTTAAAATTTTTTTCCTTTAGACATTCTTAAATTGTAGTTTCACTTTGTTCAACCTTTCATCTACTTCCACCCTTCCTATTCTATCTTTCATACAAATTTCCTTTCACTTCATTTCCACCTCTCTTCCATATTCCTTCCAAGTTGTCCATGACAAAAAAGCTCAACACTCTTTCTCTTTCTCCAATTTTGTATCTCTTTTGGTGGATTTTTTTTTTTTTTTATTGTTCAACCACTTTTTTCTACTAAAGGTTCTTTTATTATTATTGTTGATTTAATTGTCACATTACATTTGTTTATCTTTTTGGTAAATTTGTTTAGACTTTTTTGTATGTTTAGGTATTTTGGCATTCCAATTCTCGATCACAAGTCCTTTTTCTTTATCCCATTGGTCTGATTTGATTTGAGTTAATAATTATTATTATTATTTTTTTGCAAGGTATAGTCTGATTTTTTATATGGTGATCAATTTAGATGTTAAACTATTAGACTTTACCAAGATTTTTATTTATTTTTTAATCATTTTATATTGGTAAAGTCCTCTTAGTAGTTGTATTAGAACTACTCAATAATGCCATTTATTCAAAGAAAAGCATAGGTTATTCAAATGAAAATAATCAAATGGGTGACAAATTTTAGCTTTTGTAGTATTTTCGTTATTATTATTATTATCATTTTATGACAATGCAAATATAGAAACTTAATACTTAGATTTTGCTAATAATTGTTTATTTGATAACCTTTTTATGTTGAGGAAATTGCAATTTCTACAAAGAAAATAACCTCAATTGATTATCAACAAAAAAATTGTTATCCTAATTGGTTCAATTAATCGTCGCTAAGTTTTATTAATTTTTTTAGTTACAATTTTTGGTGTTTTGGATTGTAGGGTAGAAAAAATAGGGTTTGAGAAAGTTTGTTTAAACTAAAAGAATGATTTCCAAATTTTATATTCCTTTTAATGTTTCAAAAAAATGTTATAAATAAATTTTATAAAAAAAAAATGAATAATTTCATTAACTTGGCCTTTTAAATTCTCGAAAAAAATTGTATTATTTTCATTTTGGTATGACAATATACATACATACATACATACATACATATATATATATATATATATTACACTTGTGATTACTCCTGTAATATATAAAAATATGTTTAGGAAACACATTACTCTTTATTAAATTAGTCCAAATTATAAATAAATAAACTAATTAGACCACCCTAAAAAAATTATCCCTCGCAATACGTGGNATTACCCCCCCCCCCCCCCCCCCCCAAAAAAAAAGGGCCATTCTAATTGAAAATTTATCTACAATTATAATTTTTTAATAGATAAAAATGTCTTATTTTATGATATTACTTTCAAATAATTTTAACATTCTACTTAACCTTCTCAGCTTACAATATTATCTGATCATCGCGCGGTCACTCCGCTAGTTACCAAAAAGAGCTGTCCTGGTAATGACTAATTACATGGTAGTATTGACAAAGCTTCTTGCCTTCTTCTCCTTCCCATGTGACGTTACTTGGTAAAGACCAATTACATGGTAGTATATAATTCCAAAATGGTTAGGTGGGTTGTCTTTTTAGATGGCAAATTATTTTACTCACAAAGCATCTTCTGGTTCACATATGACCTTGCCTTAGTAGTCCACCGATTAGGTTAGGTTAGGTAAGCAGTATTTTTCAGAATTAAGTGGAATACCAAAGAATTATTTACGTCTACTACGACACATCAACCAACAAATTTAAATTCAATACACCTTATTACATGCATTTGTAACCCAATTAAAACCTCAAATATTCCTCAAACACGTTCAAAGCTTCTTCTCCAAATAGTAAACTAAAGGTAGACTCTCCTCCTCCTCACATTGGAGCTTCATTCCGCCATAGTCATTACCAGAGTTGTTTTTTTTGGAGCCTAAAAAAGATGCCAAATCCACCATTAGTCCAGTATCACAATGTCAAGGTTTGTTTTCTCATGATTTGGTGGTTTTCCCCTATTTTTAATTTTGAAATATCAATGGGTTTGAGTTTTTTTGGACGTCAATCACTTGATTTTGTATAGGTTTGTTGATTTGGATTGAATATGAACGTAGACATGGCAAAGCAAGTCAGAATCTACTAACCCGACTGGACCCGACCTGAAAAATATAAATACCTAACCCAAACCTGACTTTTTTGACCCGAAATAAAAACGGGTTGACCCGTAACCTGACCTGATTTTTCTACAAGTCAACCCGACCCGACCCGACTCGGATAACTCGTGACCCAACCCATTACAAATTTTTATTTTATTTTAATTTTTAGAATACGTCCTGAATGCTATAGGTGCATAAAGCACAAACAAGCATGTAAGGGTGTGAGTCAATAGATCACATATTCACAGATAACCCATTTATTTATAAAAAAAAAAAAAAAACAAACAATTCTATCAATTCTCCTTTGAGTTAACTAGACACTTCATAGTTCACAGTAATACACTAAGAGCCCGTATGGATAGGCTGTTTCAAAAGCCTTAACGCGCGTTTTTATTAAAAACGCAAATACGTGTGCGTTTGGCACTGTGATCTTACTAGAAATTGCGATCTCTCAAACGCAAAATCTCACGTTTTGAAACTGGAGTTCCAGCCAACTTTTTGAAAACGGCACTTAAAACGCAGGTCTCATAATACTTTTTAAGGCTTGAATACCTGATATACCCTCACGCATTTGCTAAATGACAAATTTACCGGCCAGCAAATAACCTCACCTCCCTGACTTTCCAGCGACTAGACTGTGCTCAAGGTCTCAGGTGGATGTTGGAACGGCAGTGGAGAATGTTGACACAACAAAAAAGAGCTCAATTGTTGCGGTATTGAAAATGGAAATAAGAGAGCACCATCGCCAGTGGTTGTTTTCCCATGTTGTCAGTCATTCCCCCAACCTTCTGTTTTATCCAGCCGCTTCTCTTTTTTCTTCTTCTTCTTCTTCTTCAGTTTTGACGGAGGCTGAACTTCTTTTCTTATGCCTTTTGTTTTAGTTGTGTGTGTGGGGGGCTCTTGTTTAATTGTTTTGTGCGGCTCTTGTTTAATTGCTTTTTGTGAGTTCTGACCCCCCACGTGAACTCTAATGAGTTCAAATTTCAATTGTACTTGGACAGCTTTGGGGAAAGAGAAAGTAATTGAGATTATTTTAATTTAGTTTTTATTTTTGATAATAATACTTTTTTTATTTAAAGAAAAGGTTAGAAGAAAAGTAAATATTATTCTTATTATTATTTTCATGAGCTACTTTAAATATGATAGAATAATATCATTAGAATTAAGTTATTTCCGGTCCTTTTTGGTAATTTGCACCAAAACAACAATTTTAGACTAATACTATACACAAATTTACCAAACGTTTTAATATAATTTTTAAAATTGTGTTTTCCAAACGCACATTTTAAAAACGCTATTTTTAAAAACGCTCATTTTTAAACAGCTTATCCAAACAGACCCTAACTCTACTAACATAGTAACACGTACACTACTTTATGACTTATTGAGTTATGACTTAACAAAACTTAAGTTTATTTGTTTTTTGACAAATTGGAAAAACTAAAAAAATTTGTGACCTTATCTCCCCCCCCCCCCCCCCCCCCAAAAAAAAAAAAGTGACAAAACCAAACTGTGTGCTTACTCACAAATAACTAAGGCACCTAACACACACACTCACACAATCAAACACCTAGCTAAGAACTTTCACAGTTTCCCTCTGTGCCTCCATTACTTTGCAATCAGCTTCTCTCCGCCTCTACTCTTTTCTCTTATTTTCTTTTCTTTCAGTCCTGATAACTTGGTCCAAGACATGTAGTTCTTTTTTTTTTTTTCTTTTTTTTTTTTCTTTTTTAATTTAAATATTCTTTATTTTGTGGGATTATATACTTTTTGGGGCTCCTAAAGATCTCTCTTTTTTAAGTTATAAATTTGTAATGCATTTTGGCAATGAGTTATTAACATTGAAGATTTTTTCCATCATGAATTCGTGACTACAAAGAATTTTAGTCATTCTCAAAAATGTCAGAATTGGAAGGATATTAACAAGTGGCATTAAGTGCAATTCATTTCCTTAGTTGATTTTATTCATTCTCTCTCAAAAGGTTGCCATTGATTTTTTTTTTTTTTTGTACTTAAAAAAATTATTAAAAAAAGTTCGTTTTAAAAATATGGGTCAACCTGACCCGACCCGCAACCCGATTGACCCGCAAACCCAATTGACTGACTCAAACCCGACCCGACCTAACCCACCCACTTTGCCATGTCTATATGAACATGGTCAATTTTTCTTCATTTTTTCAGAAAAATTGTAAATCTTAAGTAGGTTTTAATTGGATTTTTACATCTTAGGTGGTAGGTTCAAACCCGTCTGATTGTGGTTCTTCAGTGATATGAAGTAGAACAGGGTTTGGACTTTATATCCACCATAAAGCCCAGAACATGAATATTACGTTGCTGTCCACCATAAAGTCCAAACCTAACCATTCCTTCTTCTTTAATTATTCTTGTAACGCCAACCCTTTCTTCTTCTTCAGACCTTTAGCTTGACTAATGCCAACATCTATCTCTTCCAAAGACAATTTCAAAACTTCAAACCTTTGGCTTTCTAATGCCAACCTCTCTTCCCTCCTTCATCTCTTCCTCTCCTTATTTAAATGAACCACTCCTTCATACCTCATTTCTCTTTCCTCTCCTTTTGCTCTTCCTATCTTTCACAGTTTCAAAACTTCATAACGGTGGCTTTCTCTTCCCTCCTTCATCTCTTTCTTGAAGAAGAGTTCAAAAATACTAACAAAATGTGGATGATTCACTTCAAGTATTTACATCAGAAATTTCACCTTTGCATTTTCTTAGTCATACAAGTCTGGGCACTTTGTTCATGTTTTGTTTGAGAGTGTTTCTTCTAAATGATTAGCTCAGACTGATGGATTTAAAGCCCTGTAATGGGTTTTGCTAATTTCAATTATTGGCCGCATTGCTTTCTCTTTTGTATCTCCTGCGAGAGGCAAAATTGGTCCAACCACAAGCCCAAGTTCAAGGCCACCGTCAACTTTAATGGCGAGGAGTTGTTAGCTTCCTCCTCTATATGAGCCATTGATATCTACATCGGCTACAAGGTCTATATATCAAGTTGAGGTACACTTAAATTTAAATTTCTATGTATATTTAAAAATTTTAGGGTTAATTCTTTTGTGTTTTTCTGTTTGGGTATTAAGTTTATGGTCTGCAATTTTTTTTTTTTTAATTGTTGCTATTGGCTATAGAGAAAAGCTTAGAAATTAGGGTAAGGAAAATTACCCCAATTTGTGATCATTTTTATTAAGCTTATATCAAGTTGAGGTTATATATAAAGATGGGTTCAAGTTACATCTGGCGTAACTTTTTAGAATTACACATTTTCTACACCATTGAATTTGAGTTGATCTAACTGTAAAAAAAAAAATTACTCATAAACGCTGATTATAATATCATTTATTCTAATTACAATCTCATTTATTATTCCTTACTAATGAATTTCCATACTTATCTCTTGTTCCCAAAAACATTCTCTACGTTCTCTACCTAACCTCCCTCATCTGCTCTTTTCTTTTCTTTCTTTCTTTTTTTTTTTTTTTTTTTGGTAGATAAATCTCATCTTATGCATTCCAAAATATGTTAACGTCATTTTGTTTACCTAACCTCCCTCATCTGCTCTTTTCTTTTCTTTCTTTCTTTTTTTTTTTTTTTTTTTGGTAGATAAATCTCATCTTATGCATTCCAAAATATGTTAACGTCATTTTGTGTAAACTTTTTGATTATTAAAATCTAGATGCCGACATACTACACTTTAATTTTCGCTGTGATCATGTTATTAGTTCACGTAGAACTAAGGAACAAAGGAGTAGAAGAGAAGCTTAAAGGAGATATTGTTAGCCATTGTACCATGTACTTTACTTATTGTTGTGTGTACACACGCTTATTGTTTAACATATCTAGACTTCGTGTTAAGTTTAGGTACTTGATCCTATAGAAATATCCTGTATATTCAATTTTTGATACAATCGTTTACAAATGGAAAGGGCTGCCACTAATTTTAGATTTTTCCGGGTTAAGAAAAACTTCCCACAAATTTAATTAAAGGCAGAAAGTTGGCGGCTAGCGGCAGTGGAAACTTGTGGCCGGAGGCTGCGGAATCTTGTGGCTGATGGCCAGAGATGGTGGAACCCTTTGGCCATGGAGGTGGAGAAGAGAACAAATGAGGGTAGAGAGTTGAATAGGTGGAAAGAGTAGATGAGGGAAGATAGATAGAGAACGTATAGAATGTTTTTGGGGAGTAGAGATAAGTATGGAAATTTTTAAATAGGGGATAATAAATGAAATGGTACATCAGAATAAATGATATTGTAATCGACATTAATGAGTTTTATTTTGACTATTAGATCTACTTAAATCAAAAGGTATACTCACTAAGTGTAACTAGAACCCATATATATATATATATATATATATCTTCAGCGATTTTGTAAAAAAGTAAATAAATAAATAAAGAGGATGTCATGGGGTATATTTCTTTATTCTTATTCTTTGTGATTTGCGAGAGCTTTTTTGGAGTATTTGAAAGTGCCTCTATATTACTTTTCTACTTTTCATATTTATTAGTGAAAATTTCCCCTTGCCAACGCCTATAAATGATTTAGGACAAAATTTAATTGCAAAATTGATTATAGCTTAAGAATACAACTTTACTATATATATATATATATATATATTGTGGGGGTAAAAGCCCAACATCACGTGTTGGGCCTAGGGCCTTATTTAAATATTACCTTCTGTCCGAAGAGAAGAAAAAGGTTGAGGAGGAGTCCCTGTGGAAAGGACACGTGGAAAAGAATGAGGAGTATAGTCCGAAGAGATCCCCAGTAGTCCGAATTGGTCTTTCTACTCGAATACAAAGGGATTCGGTCAAGCAAGTATCTGGAAAGTTCAAGTGATCTTCCTAACAACTTCAAGGATAAGGACAAGCTTTGGGCATGCCTGAGAATGATAAGAACGGAGAAATATCTAAAAGGAAAAGCTGCTACCACCATATTTAATGCACTGCAGCAACTTTCCAGGCCGCATTTATGTGGAGAAGACCCCTGAACAGTACAACATCAGCTACCACCACTCCTGGGAAACTAAAGAAAATATCTGATATGACATGTACTCAAGTGAATACTTAGATGAAAAACAGGTGTACAGTGAATATGATCGAGAAGAGGGATATATAAATGTAATAGGCCTCTAAAAGAGTGGGGGGAGAAAAAAGAAAGGAGGGATCAGAGAGGGTAGCTCTAGGAATTGTATTCATTTTTCAATCAATAATAGTCCTCTTCGGATTTCAGTTTATTCAGTATTTAAGTGTGTTTATGCTAGTTGATCCTCGTATATCATAGTTGATTTTTGCCAAATTCATAACGAGCCCAGCTCTTTCACCCACTCTCTACAAATTGATTGTCCTGGGTTCATTGGGCTCATGATCTAAACCGTTTGGGCTTGGGCTTCAAAATTTGGACCTTACATATATATATATATATATATATACACACATATATATTAATTGAAGGTGAATTTTGACAAATCCACCATTTGATTACATTTTCTTTTTATATTCTCCATACTTGTGAAATTTATAAAAATTAAAGATCAATAATTATGCCATTAATAAATTGTTTAAATTGCAAGTTTTTGTAGTTTAAAATTATGCATAAAATATAATCTTATAGATTATATAGTAAATAATATTTAATTGATACAAAATTTGACATGTGTATTAGAAGCGTACAGAACATGCAATCCGACGGTTAAATTTTTGTCTTGCACTTATTTGTTCGTCCCTGCAATTGTTGAGTGCTTTGATTAATAAATTTTTTGATCACTTATATTCCGCATTAAGTGTGTTTAGATTAAAATTAATCATACCATAATTAAAATTGAGAGTCTAAACTAGCTCTAGCATTTACATTATCAAGCTTTCATTGTAGTCTAAACCCCATAATATCAAAACTAGTGTTTGGTGACCATTTCTTGTCCTAACAAATTTGGAAGGCTGTTCTGTTAAACGGACATGGCGTATGCCACCTCACACAAAAAGTTCCTCACCTTTTTTATTCAATTTCTTCTTTCTTTGTTTTAGTGTTTACAGATGCTTTTTCTTTTTGTTTGGCAATTTAAGTTTAGCTTTTTGTCTCACTTCTCAGCCACCACCACTGCCACCAACACCCCCCCCCCCCCCCCCCCCCCCCCCCACAAAAAAAAGTTAATAATAAAAAGTATTTTAGCAAATAAGCTATTGAAAACTATGGGATACAAAACTAGTTGTATCATATATGACATAAAATTTGAATTTTTCCGCTCATCACTTAGTTATTTACAAAGTTACCCATTATCGTCAATCTCAAATGCTTACCTTTCAACTGAGGAGAATGAAAACTCAAAGGAACTACTTTTTGAAGGCGGAGAGTAATTGTACAATGAAGGACTTGGGGGCACAAAAACTTCGATAACTCCCTCAAGCATCTGTGTGATCTTTTTCATTGAGGGTCTCAGTGAAGGATCTTCTTGAATACACCAAATTGCCACAATCACAAGCCTTTCTAGCCTCTTCATGTCATTGCTTGCTTCCTCATTGTTTTCTATCAACTTATCTAATTTTTTATTTTTGTAGCATTCGTAAGCCCAATCTATCAATGCCTACTCTGCTTGCAATACAAATGTAACACTAGACTTGCAACAAATAATCACAAGTAACATCACACCAAAACTATACACATCAACCTTAACCAAAATGGATGATTTCCTAAACCATTCATGCTCAAAGTACCCAATCATCCCTCTTATTCCTGTCCGAGCAGCTCAAGTTTGCTCAGCCAACAAAAGCTTTGCTAATCCAAAATCTGCAATCCTTGGTGTAAAGTACTCAACCAAAGTATGTTTTGAGGCTTTATGTCACAATGGATGATTTGGGTGCTGCACTTTTCATTTAAGTACATGAGACCTCTTGCAATTCCATAAGCAATCTGCACTCTTTGGTTCCAATGAGGCCTGGATAGCCCAAAGAGAAAGTTAGCTAAAGAGCCATTACTCATGTACTCATATACCAATAGCCGGTGCTGCCCCTCATCATAATAACCAAGCAACCGGACTAAATTCTTATGATGAGTCTGACCGATCACACTCACTTCTGCTTTGAATTCCTTCTCACCTTCTTCTACCACCTTGCCTAACTTCTTGACTGCAACAAATCTTTTTGAATCTGATGGAAGGACCCCTTTATAAACAGTTCCGAATGCACCTTTTCCTACTATTTGCTTGAAGCCCTGGTTGCTTCTCTGAGCTCTTTGTATGTATAGCTTCTAACATTTGTTGCAAGTGTGCTATCAATATTCAATGCCGAATTCAGCTTTTTGTGGTGCAAGTAGATAATAGCCACAATACTAGCTATGAAGAAAAGGATATCGAGAAATGCAGAGCTGCCAAGGAGAAGTGCCAAAACAACTACCAGAGACTGGCCTTTCTTGATGTTCTCTAAGCCAAGGCCTTCAGGTAACTTGATGAAAGCTATTCTTGTAAGATTCGGGCTATATCTTCCATTGGACAGAGGATACTTCTTTTTCCAACATAAATTGCCACTGTTTTCATAAACGGCCACAACACACATGCAATCGTCAAGGCATTGCTGTTTACACTCAGTTTCATTAACCCCTTGAAGAAAGCTGTAATCCATGAATGGCCCGTCCACATTTGTAAGCCGTTCAAAGTTTACAAGCCCTTTATTTTTTTCCCATCCATTGTCGCAGCTGGGTAATGGAAAATCTGGTTTACACCCTGCCAATACTCAGACTGGTTTAAGGGAGAAAAACTTGAAGGACATGTGCAACTGCTTTCCCGCTACCACTTGAACCATTTGAGATTTGACATAGGCCGTTGAGTCCACAGAACCCACCTACATAATTTTTAGCATCAATTTTACCACATATATCATCAGGAATGCCTTGCACTGTAGCCCATGATGTAGGACAGCTTCCACAACTTGTGTCCTGCTACCTGAGGTGTTTGTTTATGATAGGGAATAAAACTTCACGAATATTTTAATAAGTCTCCTCAGTCTTCCCAAGAGCATTTGCCCTTCCGAAAAGCTGAAGACATGAAGCAGCGGACGTAGTCTACGTCTACTGAAAGCGGAAGGGTAAAATTGATTGTAGAGGTAGCAGACTGACGAGTAAGGCAATCAAAGACTCCTTATCATACAAGACTACTAATAGTGCTACAAGTCTTATCTCCAACAAGTTTGCCAAGGGATAAACTCCTTATTCTCTACGACTCATCTAGAGGGTAATCTCCAACTTCAACACGGGAGCTGAAGGGTAAACTTACACTCCTACTCGGCTACGATGACTGATTCCTACAATTCAGCTACGATGGTTATCTGTAAGTCCCAAGGGATCTCAATTTTGAGGTACGCATTACTTATTATTGAGAGCCTCTTTTTCTTTCTTCANAATTCTTATGATGAGTCTGACCGATCACACTCACTTCTGCTTTGAATTCCTTCTCACCTTCTTCTACCACCTTGCCTAACTTCTTGACTGCAACAAATCTTTTTGAATCTGATGGAAGGACCCCTTTATAAACAGTTCCGAATGCACCTTTTCCTACTATTTGCTTGAAGCCCTGGTTGCTTCTCTGAGCTCTTTGTATGTATAGCTTCTAACATTTGTTGCAAGTGTGCTATCAATATTCAATGCCGAATTCAGCTTTTTGTGGTGCAAGTAGATAATAGCCACAATACTAGCTATGAAGAAAAGGATATCGAGAAATGCAGAGCTGCCAAGGAGAAGTGCCAAAACAACTACCAGAGACTGGCCTTTCTTGATGTTCTCTAAGCCAAGGCCTTCAGGTAACTTGATGAAAGCTATTCTTGTAAGATTCGGGCTATATCTTCCATTGGACAGAGGATACTTCTTTTTCCAACATAAATTGCCACTGTTTTCATAAACGGCCACAACACACATGCAATCGTCAAGGCATTGCTGTTTACACTCAGTTTCATTAACCCCTTGAAGAAAGCTGTAATCCATGAATGGCCCGTCCACATTTGTAAGCCGTTCAAAGTTTACAAGCCCTTTATTTTTTTCCCATCCATTGTCGCAGCTGGGTAATGGAAAATCTGGTTTACACCCTGCCAATACTCAGACTGGTTTAAGGGAGAAAAACTTGAAGGACATGTGCAACTGCTTTCCCGCTACCACTTGAACCATTTGAGATTTGACATAGGCCGTTGAGTCCACAGAACCCACCTACATAATTTTTAGCATCAATTTTACCACATATATCATCAGGAATGCCTTGCACTGTAGCCCATGATGTAGGACAGCTTCCACAACTTGTGTCCTGCTACCTGAGGTGTTTGTTTATGATAGGGAATAAAACTTCACGAATATTTTAATAAGTCTCCTCAGTCTTCCCAAGAGCATTTGCCCTTCCGAAAAGCTGAAGACATGAAGCAGCGGACGTAGTCTACGTCTACTGAAAGCGGAAGGGTAAAATTGATTGTAGAGGTAGCAGACTGACGAGTAAGGCAATCAAAGACTCCTTATCATACAAGACTACTAATAGTGCTACAAGTCTTATCTCCAACAAGTTTGCCAAGGGATAAACTCCTTATTCTCTACGACTCATCTAGAGGGTAATCTCCAACTTCAACACGGGAGCTGAAGGGTAAACTTACACTCCTACTCGGCTACGATGACTGATTCCTACAATTCAGCTACGATGGTTATCTGTAAGTCCCAAGGGATCTCAATTTTGAGGTACGCATTACTTATTATTGAGAGCCTCTTTTTCTTTCTTCCCTTCACCAAATTTCCTGTGCCTTCTCTGACTTGACCTTTGGAAGGTTCTTGGCCGGCACCACTCCGGTGTCCTTGCAGGTTTATCAAGGTTTCGGTGTTCTTGCAGGTTTATCATTCTTCTCCATACTATGTGGATCGCGAGTTTGGGCATTAGATCTACTGACGATTTTTGACATCATCAGTATATTCTGAAGACTCCATCATAATCAATCCAAGCCATGTGGTAGAAAGATTCTTTTAAGCGTGGATCCTCCTGGGTAAGGTTGTAGATGTTGGTTGATTTGTTCGCATCTTGGACGTACATGTATCCGGCTTCAGTAAAGATCAACTGTGATTCCCAGAATGTCATGGTGGCAAAATAAGCTCTTCCAATAGATTGCATAGATAGAGAATAAAGCACCAGATTTCCATCAAGCTGTAAAATAAGCTTGAAGTTCCCGTAAGAGTAATTTGTCTCAGATTGGCGAGACTTGAGTGTGGTATTCATGTACAGTATTTGGCCAGGCAAGATCGTATCAGTAGGCTCTTTGAAGCTCTCCCATATGGAATTATTCTGCTCATCTAAAATCACCAAGTTCCCATTGTCCAGTATAGCCGCACAACTGGATTTGGATCCATTCCTTGGAGCCTTCCATAACTCATTGCCTTGAGGGTCATTGAGAACAAACCCGTTGCTAGACAGCTTCAGTTCAAAACCTTGTGGTGCTGGATTATTGCCATTTGCAGACCAAACTATGGTTTGGTCTTTTGTTTTATTAAACCAAACTGCAAGCAAGAATTGATTCTCTAACTCATTACTTTCAAGGGGATGGAATCCAAAGGCAAATTCACCTGAAGGGGATTGGGTCGATGGACCAGTTCCTAACTGTGCAACTAAAGGTGATTTCAGCCATATGTTGCAGTCATTTCTGGTGTATGTAAAAACAGTGGGAAGGAGAGGAAGAAGCAGAAGTAGAAGCAAGAGAGATCAACAATAAGGAATTGTTGAAGTAGCCATCGCAATAGTAATGGTTATTGGTTATGGGTTTATGAGTTAGAAAGAAACCATTACAACATTTCTGACATTTCTGGTCCTGTGATTGAGATTTGTAGGAACCACTATCATTTTCATGGTCTGAGACAGAGACTTCTGTTGATATTTAAATGAACTAACATCAAACTGTTTCGAAAAAGTCAAACTAATAAGACTAGCGTGAAGTAAGCATGTATGCTTCAACTATAGCAGCAATGTTATGCAATGAGGAAAATTTTGAATTAACCTCTTTATTAACTGCTCTCCCTTAAATTAATAGGAGCTTCTTATTATTGAAGACAGATTTTACTCTTTTTTAGCTTCTTAAATCAAGAAATCTTTGCATTTTAGGGCTTCCTTGATATATTTTGAGACCTAAGACAATAAATTTAAGTGAATTTTTTTATATTTAAATATTAATTAAATAATATTTATTTAACTTTCTATATTACAATTTTTATTCTCAAGTTGTTAAGAGAATTGATGGTTAATAATTATTTTTACAATTGTCCAATATTTAGAAGCCTTTCAAGAAGAGGGAAAGAGTGCTAAACTCATCTATATATATATATATATATATTTTTTTTTTTTCTTTTTAAAGAAAATTAATTATCTTCCCATAATATTTGGAGCATACATTTGAAGTGGAGAGAATTATAATTTTCTAGTTTATGTTTTGAATTAAAAATTATGATATACTAGTGTGTAACCTCATGTATATGCACGCGTATATTTAAAAAGTCACAATTACATATTCATATGAGTTCAAATTAAATTTGGCATAAAAATTACAATTTACACATTTTTAAAGCCATGAATTTCTAAAATATGTAATGGATATATGATATAGAGTCTAATTGGATCTAGATCCTTTGGTTTTTGCACCCAATAATTCATTTTCCACAAAAATTAAAAAATTATATGGGACACATGGCACAAAAATGAACTCCAATTAAAATTCAATTTAAAATCTAATTGAATTTAAATTCTTTGATTCTTGCACCTAATAATTCACTTGAAACAAAATTTTAAAACTTAGATGAAACATGTGGCGCAATGTAATAGGTATATGATTTAGAATCTAATTGGATCCAGACTCTTCGGTTTTTACAATTTATACCCAATAATTTATTTGCCACAAAAATTAAAAATTAGATAAGACACATGATACAAAATTGAACTCCAATTAAAATTCAATTTAAAATCTAATTGAATTTAGATTCTTTGTTTTTTGCACTTAATAATTCAATTAACACAAAAATTTTAAAATTAAATAAGACAAATGACACAAAATTAAACTCTAATTTAAAATTTAATTGGATTTTCTTTCTACTTAGGCTATGTATATATATTTATAGTTATTTGCTTAAAATATTTATTTATCTCAAGTAAGTGTATTTGAAGTATTCAACCTGCAGTAAAAGACGCAACTCAATTAGAGCTCACTAGCTAGCTGCGTCATTAGCTTAATGCATGGGCAATGACTCATTGCCCAAGCTTATAATAGTGGCAATTTCCTTGACTTAATGCAAGTATCGATGCAAGTCCTCTCTCTCTTTCTCGCCCAATTTATTACTCTATTAATTACTCTATCTGTTGACAATTGTGGCTTGAATGCCTATTAATTTAAAAGGTGTATATATATTTGCAATTTAAAATAGTCATTAGGTATCTTGGTTGAAGCCTCGGCATTGTTTCGTTTGTGAAACTTGATCAAATCAAATTAAAATAGAGAGCTGTTAACATATTCGATCTTCTTCTTGTTCCTCTAATTCTTGTTCGAGCCACTCAAGTTTGCTCGGCCAACAAAAGCTTTGCTAATCCAAAATCAGCAATTCTTGGTGTAAAGTACTCATCAAGAAGTATGTTTTGAGGCATTATGTCACAATGGATGATTTGAGTACTATACTCTTCATGTAAGTACATGAGACCACTTGCAATTCCAAAAGCAATTTGTACTCTTTGGTTCCAATGAGGCCTAGATATCCCAAAGAGAAAGTTAGCTAAAGAGCCATTACTCATGTACTCATATACCAATAGCCAGTGCTGTCCCTCATCACAACAACCAAGCAACTGGACTAAATTCTTGTGATGAGTCTGACTGATCACGCTCACTTCTGTTTTGAATTCCTTCTCACCTTATTCATCCGCCTTACCTAACTTTTTGACTGCAACAAATCTTTTAGAATTTGATTGAAGGACCCCTTTATAAACCGTTCCGAAAGCTCCTTTTCCCACTGTTTGCTTGAAGCCCCTGGTTGCTTCTTCAAGCTCTTTATATGTATAGCTTCTCACATTTGTTCCAAGTGTTCTATCAGTGTTCCTTGGGGAATTCAGCTTTTTATTGTACAAGAAGAAAACAGCCACAAAACTAGCTAAGAAGAAAAGGAAATTTAGAAATCCAGAGCTACCAAGGAGTATTGCCAATAAAACTACCAAAGACTGATCTTTCTTGGTTGAACCATTACTTCTAGCTACCTTGATGAGAGCTATGCTAGTTCTATTTGGGTTTTGTCTTCCATTGGCCAGAGGATACTGCTTCTTCCAACTGATATTAGCTTTATCATTATAAATGGCGACAACACACAAGCAATCATCGAGGCATAGCTGCCTACATGTCGAATTGTTTACCCCAGATCCTTGAAAAGGTTGTAATCAGAAAACTCCCAGTCCACGTGTTTGAGCTCTTCAAATTCTACAAGCTCTTTTGAATCCCATTCATTGTGGCAGCTAGGCAGTGCAAAATTTGGTTTACACCCGACTCCATTGTCCAAGGGAGAAAAGTTAAGTGGACATGTGCAAAATGCCATCCCATTATCCGTGATGTTACAAATGCTATTGGGTCCGCATAACCCTTTACCACAAATATTATCAGGAATGCGTTGCACTTCAGTCCATAAGGAAGAACAGCTCCCACAACCTGTGGTGTCCTCCCTTATGGGGTGGTTGTATAGTCTGAAGATCCCATAATCAATCCTAGCCATGTGGTAGAAAGATTCTTTTGGGCCTGGATCTTTCATGGTAAGTTTGTGAATCAAATTGTTTCCGCCATTAATGAACATGTAGCCAGCCTCAGTAAAGATCAACTGTGATGCCCAGTTCATTGTCATGGTGGCAAAATAAGCTCTCTCATGGATTTGATTTGACATAGAATAAAAAACCAGATTGCCATCCAGCTGCAAAGAAAGCTGAAAGCGTCCTTCAGAATAATTTTTCGGAGATTGGCAAGACCTGAGTCTCGTATCCATGTGCAGTGTCTAGCCAGGCAAAATTGTATCAGTAGGATTTTCGAAACTCTCCCATATAGAATTATGATGATCATCTAGAATCACCGAGCTCCCATTGCCAAGTATAGCCACGCAACTGGAATTGGAATCATGGCTTGGAGGCGCCTTCCATAACATGTGGCCATCAGGGCCGTTAAGAACAAGCGCACTGCTGCTATTCTGCGTCAGTTTAGAACCTTGTGGTGCTAGTTTTTCTCCATTTGCAGACCTAAACTATGGTTTTGTCTTCTATTTTATCAAACCAAACTGAAAGCAAGAATTGATTCTCTTTCTCATTGATTTGGAAACGGCGGAACCCGAAGGCAAATTCACCTGACCCTGATCTGAATAATAGACGAATTTCTTGATTTGCAACTACTGAAGCTGGTGTGTTAAGCCATATGTTAATAGTCAACTTTGGTGAAAACAGTGGGAAGGAGAGGAAGAAAAAGAAGTAGAAGCAAGAGACAACAAAATTGAGGGTGTGTTGAAGTAGCGGTTGCAATGGTTATGTATGGCTTATGGGTTAATGAGGAAAGAAAAAACCCATGAGTCCATGACAACGTTTATATAGAAGAAAATGGAATTTTTTTTTCTAAATAACAATAAATATTAAAATATTTAGTTAGTTGTCATGTTGCAAAAGAAAGTTGAAAACTAGCATCTCGAGTCTCTAAAACTCGAGTTCCAAGATAAAAATCAAGTTTTTAAGGCTTGATTTGTAAAAAAAATTCAAGTAAAAATCGAGTTTTAAAAACTCGAGTTCGGAAAACGCCGCTATAGGGCTTAAAAAGGTCACTATAGTGCTTAAAATGGAGTTATAAAAAAATTTAGCAGAAAAATGCCGCTATAAGGTTTGAAAACGTCAGTATAGAGCATAAAAATGCCACTATAGGGCTTTAAAACGTCACTATAAGACTTAAAAACGCCACTATAGGGGCGATAAAACTAAATTTTTTTTTTGCATGGAACTCGAGTTTCTAAAACTCGAGATTTATGTAAATGAATCTCGATTTTTTAAAACTCGAGATGTCTACTTTCTCTTATAGTTTCAAGCGTTGCCTAACTAACTATATACAAATCATTTCCACAGTTATTCTGCACATTCCCCCAAAGAAAATGTCTAACCACCAGTATTTCAAGTCTCCCTATCAATTTTCATGGTCTGACTTTTTCAGATGTGTAGCATGAATATTTCAACAATTAAACTAGTGGCAATATCCGTATTAATGTGAGTACGATTAGACATGTATCCAACTTTTGAATTCCTTTAATTAATAGCTTCTTAAGAATCTAATGATAAAAAAAAAAATTAAAAAAAAAATTAAAAAAAGATAAAAAAAAGAATCTAAAATCTTAGAAACGTGACATTTTAAATTTACAATATTTGTTCCCTTTCAAAAGATAAAATTATAAGGAAAATGTTTAATTTGCTGCGATTAGTTGAGCTCTTGAACACATGTTGCTTTTTTTTTTTTTTTGGCTGCCACATAACCTGTTATGTTAGAAATACAAACTATTTTACAAACTGCTGATGTAGTGAATAATTATTGATAAATGAAAAAGTAATATTAATTGTGGGTTTAGATGAAAACCAATAAGAGGTTGGCTACATCAACATTTTGTAAAAATGTTGTAAAATGGTATGTGACTATAGCATTACTCTTCATATTATATCAAATCTTAGATTTTCAAAATGGCAATTGCACTTGGTTTACTAATTTTTTTTTTATGCATTTATGGCATGTCACTTTTATTTATTTGTTTTACCAATAAGTAATTTTTAGATACTTTCATAATACGAAGAATGATGTTTCCTCCTCTCACGTTCATGATATGACTCACTCATTAAATTTATGATGAGGTTTACCATGAATGTGAAAGGAGAAATCACCATTTATTTATGCTCTGGAGGAATTTAAGATTTTCCCTTATGAATTACCACCGTTTTTGTACTTTCAGTGTACTTAGATGCATTTCCAACAGAAAAAGAGAAGATTAGTTTTAATGTTCTAGACTTTTAGTGCAACCAAAGCCAAGTCCTTCCGCAACACATGATGCGCATTTGACATGTATGACACCCTCCATGGCTGATATTTCTATGTTGAATTATTTTTTTAATTTATTATGGGATCTATGTTTTTTTTTTTTTTTTTTTTTAAATTCTAAATACTAAATACAAGCACCAATAAGCTGACCATCCATTGGTTCCACCAGGCCACCACTTTAATGCCTGATGTAGGACACAATTTACTATTTAATTATTGTAATATATTATTTTTGGTATTTTTATGTAAAAAAACGTTATTTTAGGTTTAGATGATTTATTTCCTTGTTTTTAGGTGCATTTAATGCTTTTTAGGTCAAATTTGGTTCCTGTTATGGTTATGTATCAATTAGGAGTTATTTTAGATTATATTTTCTTGTATGTCAAGTTTTAAGGAGCCCTTAAATAGGCCTCTAAGTCTGTAAACGTTTTTCATAGTTTATTATCAATAAAAATTCAGACTTGTGTCTATTGTATTCTCTGGGGGATTCCAGACCTATCACCTTATGGATTCAAGGAACCCCTCGTGGACTCGAGGTTTACTACCTAGGAACTAACAGTTTAGTTTCTGTTCCATCAAGAGAGCATCGTGTGTGCTCTTCTTTAGGCTTCCGCGACATCAGTTGGTATCAGAGCCTTGACTTACCCTGGTCTGATTGCTAACCGACGAGATGGTAACCACCACCACAACAACGACGAATAACTTAGCGAGTATTACATGACGTACAACAAGCACTCACAAATATCTATGCTAGGATGGCACCGTTGAAGAATGGAAACAATAGGGATAACTGCAGCGGAGACATAACTCACGGGCAACCTATTGGTAAGCAAATTTCATATAGACCTTATAAGAGAATTGCAAGTTTTAATGGTTATTTTTTAAAAAAAGATTTTCTTGATTGGTTACTTGATCTAGAGGATTTATTTGACGATGAGAATATTTGTTATGAGAGAAAAGTTGGACTTGCTTTGTATAAACTTAGTAAGTATGCCTTACGTTGGTGGGAGCAAGTACAATCTGATAGAATTCGACAAGGTAAAGATAAAATTCAATCGTGGCCAAGGATGAAAAAGATGCTTGCTATCAAATTTTATCCTTTGGATTGTGAAGAAATCTTGTCGTATACAGTACAAGATTATTATTGGCCAAGAAGTTCATACTTGAATTATTTTGAAGAGCCAAATATTCCACCGTTAAAGGAAGAATTATATATTAAAGAAAATATTGTTCTTGAAGAATATGGAGAAGTCAAAGAAGATAATATAGATATTTCTGAGGAAATTAATGAAGACCTTGTTATAGAAGAAGAACCTAAAATCAAGATTGTGGAGGAGATTAATGAGGACCCCATTATAGAGAAAGATCTTGAGGCTGAGATAGTAAAGACCATTAAAGAAGAAATTATAGAGGAAGTTGTCAACGATCTCGATGAAATCAAGTTAGATAATTGCAACATTCAAACTCCTATTATTTTATTGGAAGACACCGAAACAAAGTTTATTGATTTTATTGGGGTGAAAAGATTTGATTTGATCATTGACTCTTGTTTGGTGAATATTGTCAATTACATGAAGATCAAGGGAGAAGAAGTTTAAGTTGCCCAATTAATGACTTTCAAGTTTGGTAAGAAGACAAAGAAGATGAAGTATTCAACATATTTGTTCTCTTGGCATGGGAGATTCCAGATTTCAAAGATGAACTCGAGGACGAGTTTGTTTCAAGTGGAGGGGTCTGATGTAGGACACAATTTACTATTTAGTTATTGTAATATATTATTTTTTGTATTTTTATGTAAAAAAATGTTATTTTAGGTTTAGATGATTTATTTCCTTATTTTTAGGTGCATTTAATGCTTTTTAGGTCAAATTTGGTTCCTGTTATGGTTAGGTATCAATTAGGAGATATTTTAGATTATATTTTCTTGTATGTCAAGTTTTAAGGAGCCCTTAAATAGGCCCCTAAGTCTGTAAACGTTTTTCATAGTTTATTATCAATAAAAATTCAGACTTGTGTCTATTGTATTCTCTGGTGGATTCCAGACTTATCACCTTGTGGATTCAAGGAACCCCTCGTGGACTCGAGGTTTACTACCTAGGAACTAACAGTTTAGTTTATGTTCCATCAAGAGAGCATCGTGTGTGCTTGAAGAAAAGCACACACGATGCTCTCTTGATGGAACATAAACTAAACTGTTGGAACTAACAGTTTAGTTTATGTTCCATCAAGAGAGCATCGTGTGTGCTTGAAGAAAAGCACACACGATGCTCTCTTGATGGAACATAAACTAAACTGTTAGTTCCTAGGTAGTAAACCTTGAGTCCACGAGGGGTTCCTTGAATCCACAAGGTGATAAGTCTGGAATCCACCAGAGAATACAATAGACACAAGTCTGAATTTTTATTGATAATAAACTATGAAAAACGTTTACAGACTTAGGGGCCTATTTAAGGGCTCCTTAAAACTTGACATACAAGAAAATATAATCTAAAATAACTCCTAATTGATACCTAACCATAACAGGAATCAAATTTGACCTAAAAAACATTAAATGCACCTAAAAACAAGGAAATAAATCACCTAAACCTAAAACAACGTTTTTTTACATAAAAATACCAAAAATAATAAATTACAATAATTAAATAGTAAATTGTGTCCTACATTAGACCCCTCCACTTGAAACAAACTCGTCCTCGAGTTCATCTTTGAAATCTGAAATCTTCCGCTCCAAATAAACAAATACTTCGAATGCTTTAATAACTTGATTAGGCTCTGAAACTTGAATTCTTCATAAAATGTAGCAAAAAATTTCTTCTCATCTACTTTCAATTTATTTGCAACATCAATCAAAAATGGGTTAATAATGAAATTAAAATTTTCTACTCCAAGAAAATCAACATATTGTGTAGTCGTCTTCAATAAATCAACCGAAACCTAGGGGTTGTGGGTGATGGACTCATCCTCACCTTTGACCCCAAGTGGATCTTCCACAATATTCTCAATAATTACTATCTCTTGATTTCTGTGATCATCCACAATCAACTCAATCTTCTTTTCAAGTTTCAATTCAACAAATTGTTGCAAGTCTTGACCTTTTTTAACCACTTCAAAAGTTTCTCTAAAAATAGGCTACTTCTTCTCAACCCTCAAACTCTTTCCTTTACTTGATACATGGACTTGGCTGTGATAATTTTGGTTTTGACCTTTCATGTTGTGAACATATTGATTTTCATATGAATATACAGATTTATAATCAACACTTGTATAATCTAGTATATCATAATAGTCGTTAGGAAACCATAAATCAATTAATACTCTTTTCATTCTCTGCCAAGAGCAGATTGGATGCTTACCTCGCCGCTTTCTATCGATTTGAATGTCTTCCCACCATTCCTCTGCTTCATTGTCCAATTTATTAGATGCAAGCCGCACTTTTTCTTCATCAAAAATCTTCCAAAAATAAAAATACCCTTCCAAATCAAGGAGCCAGTCAATAAAATCCATCTTACACATATCTCCATCAAAGAACGGAATTTTCTTGTAGTTAGGAGTGCGTCTTTGAATATATTGAACATTGTTGTTGTGAGATGATTTCCTAGCAAGAAGAGTAGCAATCTTTTGCTGGATTTCACCCATAATTTTTTGACTCTTTTTATGAAATTGTTGCTCATCACGAGCCTCTTCACAAAACTTGAGGATCTCAGCCCTAGTGAGGACTGGGTTGTTGACGTCGTCACCGCCGTCATTGTTATGGTGGTCGCCGTCTCGCCGATTAGCCATCAGACTAGGGTAAGTCAAGGCTCTGATACCAACTGATGTCGCGAAAGCCTGAAGAAAAGCACACACGATGCTCTCTTGATGGAACAGAAACTAAACTGTTAGTTCCTAGGTAGTAAATCTCGAGTCCACGAGGGGTTCCTTGAATCCACAAGGTGATAGGTCTGGAATCCACCAGAGAATACAATAGACACAAGTCTGAATTTTTATTGATAATAAACTATGAAAAACGTTTACAGACTTAGGGGCCTATTTAAGGGCTCCTTAAAACTTGACATACAAGAAAATATAATCTAAAATAACTCCTAATTGATACCTAACCATAACAGGAATCAAATTTGACCTAAAAAACATTAAATGCACCTAAAAACAAGGAAATAAATCACCTAAACCTAAAACAACATTTTTTTACATAAAAATATCAAAAATAATAAATTACAATAATTAAATAGTAAATTGTGTCCTACATTAATGCCCCATACATAAGTTACAAGTTTGCGTTACTAAACTCGGCTTATGGGATCTATGTTGACTTTTAAGGTAGCTTCTCTAATTTAGAAAGTTCAATTTGGACCGTTTCAACATGTATATATAGTTATTTCTTGTTGTGATAGTCTTGATTTTTTTGCCGAGTTTGAAAAATTAATTAATGGCTAAAAACCTTGTCCACTTTCTAATCTTGTTTGTTAAGGAAAAACTGACTTTGCATCCCTCACTTATTGTTTTTTTGTTTTTTTTTTTTGTTTTTGCTTTCTTTTTTTAAATTTTAAATTCCCCATTCAATCATGATTCCGCACAGATAGCAGAGCAAGCACAGATTCTGCAGTAGCTGATGCAAAGCATGAACAAGTCCTAGCTAGTGCAGAGATACTAGAAGTAATTGAAGAAATTCCTTACCATGAGTTGTTTATACATGATTTTGTAGAATATATGCCACGTGGATTAGGTAGTTAGTGTAGTTGACACGTGTACAGTGGTAACTGTTTTTCCCTCCAATTGTGGAAGTTAGTTACTTGCTTAGTACTTGTATATAAATAGGGTCATAGTTGCTTACTTTGATCAGAGTTTTGTAATCCTTTTGATATCAATAAAATTCTCTGAGTTCTATTTAGAGAGAGTGATCAAGTTCTTGAAGTTTTTACATGGTATCAAAGCGAGCTAGCACAGTTTCACTGATTTCCTAGCTATTTCATTCATCTCTGTTTCCAAAAACTTCTTCAGTTAGATATTTTCTCGAGAAAATTTGTTTTTTTCCTTTGTATTCTGAGAAATTTCCTTGAGATATGATCTAATTGTTTGATCCAGAGAATTTGTCTTGTGTTTCATTGACTTTGAAGTTTTTTTTGCTATTTTGTGATACGATCTGTGTTTCGAACTGAAGAAGGATTATTCTTCCTTGCATTTTGATCTTCAACTTCTGCAATTGAGCTTCCATCAATGGCGTCTCATGAAGAAAATTCAGATCCTGTTCATACTCAGTCCACTCAACAACCAGGCAATATTCTAGTTACACAGCCATTGCTAGGAATGAAAAATTATCAGTCGTGGTCTAGAGCAATGGTTTTAGCACTTACTGCTAAGAAAAAGTTGGGTTTTGTGAATGGAAAAATATCAAAACCTGATCTTGATTCACCACTGTACGAGGATTGGGAAAGTTGTAATACTATGGTTCTTTCTTGGTTGATTAATTCCATGGCACACACTATACACCACAGCCAGATTCTGTTGCTATGTTTGCTAGTTCCAAAGGCACCAATTCTGGAAATGCCAATTGGAATAAGAAAAATGGCAAAATGGAGAGACCTCTATGCACTCACTGCAATTTACTTGGTCACACTATGGACAAGTGTTACAAACTCGCTCTGTAATCATGTCTAGCTTCATTACTTCCAGTTTTAACAAATCATGACCATCGGGTTATATTCTTGTTACTGTCAAGGATGTAGACGTTGGCTGTGAGATTTAGAAAAGTAAGTGAGTTTGATAAACAGATTTTTACATACGTTTATGTTAATGGACGCTTTTGAGGTAATTGTTAATAAATAATTTTAAGAAAATTTTGACACCACTCTCATGAAAAATATAAAAAGCCGTCAAAAAAATTAATTAATTAAATTTTTCCATAAATTTTTTTAAAATCTATCCTAAACTCTTGTCCTTAAAGCATCCATTAACATTTCCCTTCAAACCTTAATTTCAAGAGGACTTAACAATGCAGTATTAGAAATATTTTCTGTAAGGTTGAAATTTATCAACCATCTTGTTGGCTTTATTTCATGCCAATTTGCTTGTAATTTAAGCACTTAATAACCCTGTATTTAGGTAGGTGGGATTATTATAAGGGTAATGTGTGAGAAGATGTGAAGAAAAGCTCAAGTATGTGCAAAGAAGTAGAGCTTCACGGCTAGGACTCGCGGGTGGCTCGCGGTTGCAAGTCGCCAACTTCAGGCATGTGAAATGCACGCAGGGAAGCTAAAAGGTCGCGCCAGCTGTCGCACTACAGGACAAAAGTCTCAGGCTGGCCAGGCCATTACGTCGTGACTTGATTTCGCGACTTGGACAAGCCGCGAGACCAAGCCGCCAATTTACCCTGTTTGGCAAAAAACTATCTCTTCGTATTCTTTTCTCACCTCACTATATATAGACCCTTATACCCACTAAATTGAGAGAGCTTTCAGAGAGAATTTTTGTGAGAGAAACCCTAGAGAAAAACAAGATTGTCTCATCCCCAATCTTTACCTTAGAGACTTTACAAATTCCTCTACTCTCTTCCTCTCCATTGTCATACCCTTGAGAGGCTATTGACCAAATCTTTTTCTCACCACACCCACGTCTGTGAGAAGGTTTATTTGGTGCTAAGGGAAGCAGTTTGGGAAGGAACCAATGGTGATTAGTTGATGCTATGGGCTATAGCAGAATCCGGTAAGCTAGAAAAGAAAAAGGTTCAGCGCAACTTTGTTGAAGCAGGAAGCTTTGAGGGTTTAGGTACCTGGGTAGATTAGGCTTGGAGGATTTATTGCTATTCATGTATCCCAACTACATTTTCTAGTGAATTATTAACCGCTTGGAGGGCGGCGGAGAGGTTTTACTCCGAGGGCTTCAGCTTCCTCTTCGATAACACATCGCGTATTGTCTTTGTGTTTGCAATCTCTCTTCCCTTTATCTTTGCCTTATATTTACTATTGTGGATGTGTTTATATTTGGCTTAGATTAGATATCAATTCTGTGGTTGGCTTATGTTCATGTTTTGCACATTAATTGTTTGATTATAAGCCTGAATTGATAATATGTAATTTGGGGTCTAAACGTTTAAGGGTGTTTCATACCCATTTTGAACTTTCATTTTCATATCTTAATGATGAAGATCCTTCCATTCCTTGAAAAGGATCATAACTTTGGAAAGTCTGTTGTGTGTGAAGATCTTTTTGTCAGCTTTGGGCGATACCAGCATTATAAAATGAGATCTTTTTGCCACATGAAGCACACTTGGTTGTTCATATGAGTCGTTTCCCCTTGAATTCAAGGACAACAAGTGATGCTTTAATTTGGGCGGCGTGGCCAATTTACAGTCGACAAAAGTGCTTATAATTTGTTGATGGAGGATTGGTGCTGAAATAAAACAATGCATTGAGAAAGAATTCTGTGTCGTGCATCGATGGTTATGTGGCAGCCAAAAGAAAACAACGTGTGTCCAAGAGCTCAACTGTTTGCAACAAAACCTTTTTCTTATAATTTTATCATTTGAAAGGGAATAAATATTACAAATTTAAAATGTCACGTTTTTAAGATTTTAGATTGTTAAGAAGTTACTCTCTCCGTCCCAATTTGTTTGTCCTATTTGAAATATTAAACTTTTTAAGGAAACATTATTTATTGTCTCGTTTGCCTTATAAAAATGTGTAAGTTTTCAAAACTACCCTTAAGTAAATTTATCAACTTTTTTTTATATATATATATAAAAAAGTTATTCTTAATGAGGCAACTAAGAATGTGCCCCAATTAGATTGATTTAAAAAAATATATATATTTGTTAGTTTTCTTTTCAAATAGTTTTGAAAATTAAGTAGGGGAATAATATGAACATTAGTAAATTAATGATTTCTATTTTTAGAAATAGGAAAATATTTTGAGATATCTCAAAGTGGAATAGAGGACTAACAAACTGGAACGGAGGGAGTATTAATTAGAGGAATTAAAATGTTTGATACATGTCTAATCTTACTCAAATTAATACGGAGGAAAGAATTATTATAATATTTGTTCTAAACCAAGAAATTGATATTTGAATAGGAAAGAATTACTAGTCTTTTAGTTTATGTTTTGAATTGAAAATTATTATATGTACTTAAAACATTTATTTATTTTAAAGTAAGAGTAGTTAAAGTATTCATATTTTATCAAATCTTAGATTTTCAAAATGGCAATTGCACACGGTTTATTGACTTTTTTTTTTTTTTAATGCATTAATGGCATGTCACTTTTATTTCTTTGTATTACTAACCCAACACATGATGCACATTTGACATACATGACACCCTCCGTGGCTGATATTTCTATGTTGAATTATTTTATTTTTTTTTTAATTTATTATGGGATCTATGTTGATTTTTAAGGTAGCTTCTCTAATTTAGAAAGTTCAACTTGGCTCGTGTCAGCGTTCTTTCTTTTCCATGGTGCTTTGATACTTCCAAAGTGCAACTCACATGCCTTGAAAAGGAAAAAATAATTTTATCCATGGTTGATTTTAATAAGAAGTCGCATAATCTTTCCCATAATTAAAATCTAAAGATATGAGCATGTAGCTTGAAATCATCACATAACAAATTGACATTTCCTTTAAGAAAGAAAATATACCGAGCACACACCTAACGCTAAATGTTATAACTTTTCGTCATAAATTTTTTGAGTATGAACTTAAGAACTCTGTGCCAAAAATACTAAAAAGACATAAAAAAATTTCAACAAAACATAAATTATAAAATAATTTACCATCAACGTATCTATGTAAACTACTAGCTTGGTGACTCTTGAAAGCAAGTTTAGGTTCCGTTTGGAAGGTAGGAAAGAAAGCATTTGCTTCAAATCAGGTTGTTTAACAATGACCTTAAACGCTTTAAGAATACTTGCAACCAAATCACGAATCAATTTCAAGACTTAACTTATACGTTTATATAATTGTCCAGATCGACCTACATGCACTAGAACCTACACTGCATTTTCACACCAAACTGTCAGCTTTATTCGGATTTTAAAGTGGGGAAGTGTGCAATGAATACATTCCAAGTACGTTCTATTTATTTGTGAAAGGGCATGAAGAGTACTACCAACTATCAAAACTTTACGGACCATTTTGAATTGTGATTGAGCATGAAATATAGACAATAAAGTACCCTTATATTTGCATGTTTAGTCTTATTTTTATGCTATTTTGTGGTTGATTATAGTTTATCTTTGTTTTATAGGTAAGAAAGGATTTATATGCTAATGATAATTGGCGAAGAAAAAGAAGAAAAAATGTGATCAAGTCATCACCCTTTATAATAATAATAAATAAATAAATAAATAAAAGTTTGTTTAGCAACTTGGGTTTTGATCTGAGATGTTATTTTAGGCTTCTTTTTGTACCAATTTTGCAACTTGAATGACACTTTTTGTAAGCATTTTGCAACTTGAAATCCGTAATGCCCAGTTTGAATATATTTGAATTGCAATAGGAATACATTTGATTTGAATTATTTGGACCACATCTTAATATGAATTTGAGCCCAGCCCAATCCATCCGTTGATTTTTTTTTTTTTTTTTTTTTTTGAAAGAGCCCAAGTAACTTGTCATTGAAGCCCGATTTTGTTTTTAAGGGTAAGCAGACATTATGAGAAAGTAGAATGTCAATGGACTGCATATTTTAAATCCATTTGAGCATCCATGAATGTTTAAAACTTGAATTATTCCAATCTAAATGCTAAGGAAATACAAATTGACTCCCTAATTTTGGAATCTCCATAATAATTTTTATCAATACTCCCATGAATAATCCAGTTTGAGAATTTTAAGGTGAAAAACACAAAAACCATATTCTAAAAAGAAGTTGAATGCTACAAGGGCCAATATTGTCAAGCCAACTCAAGTGATTCAACCCAGGCGTGAATTAAAGAGAAGACTAACAACAAAGATGAAGAGAAGAGTGAAGCAAAGAAAAGTAAAGATTATAAGGTCATTTTTAGTTGGCATCAAAATTGAGTTATTATCAAGTTTAAGTTAGATTATAAGAGCATTCGCAACAATAGAGCTAAAAATTTAGCTTTTTAGCTCCACCAAAAGTTACTTTATCTATTTTACCTATACACATGCTACAGCAGTGGATCTATTTTAGCTTTTAACCCAATAAAATAATATAAACATCACAATAAAATAATATATTCTCTACACTAAAATAATATACCCTTTACAATAAAATAATATATCCTACTCAAAAAAAAAAAAAAATTCACAGCACCAACTACAACCACCTTTGCCATCAGCCATAGCTACAACCACCACCACCATTACTGGCCACAACCACCAGGCAACCACAACACAATATAGGAAAAAAAAAAAAAAAAACAAACAAAACCATAACCACCACCACCACCATTACCAGCCATTACAATATAGGAAAAAAAAAAAAAAAAACAAACAAAACCATAACCACCACCACCACCATTACCAGCCATAACCACCAGGCAACCACAACACAACATAGGAAAAAAAAAAAACAAAAAAAAAACAAAAAAAAAACAAAAACAAAAACAAAAAACAAAACCACAACCACGGCGGCTAGAAAGGCATGGGCTGTGGCGATCGCGGCTGGGAAGGCATAGGGTGAGACGATTAGCGGCTAGGACGGCGTGGCTGAGGCGATCGGCAGTTGGGAAGGCGTGGGGTGAGACGATCGGCGGTTGGGACGGCGTGGTTGAGGTGATTGGCGGCATGAAGCAATCAGTAGCGTGAGGCGATCGGCAGTGTGAGGCGATCGGTGGCGTGAGATGAGAGAGTGACTGAAAGAGAGAGATGAGAGAGTTTTGAGAGAGAGATGAGAGAGTGACTGAGAGAGATAAGATATGAGAGAGACTTTTTATTATTTTATTTAATCGGCTGAATAAAAAAAAAAAAATTTTGCTTCAGCTACAGTGCACATCTATTTATAGATGTGCACTGTAGCAGAACATCTAAAATTTTTAGATTTGCCACCACTGTTGCAGCCTGAGTTTTGGGTTTGTGGAGCTAAATTTTAGCAATATAGCAATATGGCTCCACTGCTGCAAATGCTCTAAGTTATATAATCTGATGAACAAAGAGGGTGGGTATGAATAGGCCCATTAGCCTTTCATGTCAACCCCGCAGGTCTGGAAGGTCCATGATCTGAGATCCATTTCCCAACGCTTAGGGGTAGTCAATTTTATAGGCCGAAATAGACCTTTGGAAATTGAAGTTTATAAAGTGAGATGCTTTTGTTTTTAAAGCCTGGAGTTTCAAATGAGCATTGGTCCGTAATGTTTCAAAAATAAGGATACGAGCTATGATACGAGCAAACATTGCCTGTAAGTCTTCTCTCCCAAGTAGGAGCTCCCTCTCTCTCGGTATGATACGAGCTTTTTCCCTCCCACAATTCTTGCTTGGGTATATTTCTCAGCGTACTCATTAGCGTCTTTTAGCTGAGTATCTACCCCCACAACCTTAGTTATGGACCAAGAAGTAGTGGACAGCCTAAAAAAGCTACACCTTACGAAAGAAGAGAAGGAAGATATTCCTCTTAGCAACAGCACTACACTTGACATGTTAGAGCAATGCTCTCTCAGCCTCTTTGGTCGTGTTCTTATGGATTGAAACCAAAACCAGAGGGCTCTCAAAAGCACCCTACGATCAGCATGGAAGATGGGGACAGATTTAAGAATTGTGGATGTTGGAAACAACATTCTTCAGTTCAAATTTAGCTCTCTGTACCAGTTAGAATTTTGACAACAATCTGTTGCTGCTATGCCGATGGAAGAAAGGGTTGTCGTCCTCAAATATCACATTCACCCATTCTCCCTTTTGGGTTCAGGTATGGGGTTTACCCTTTGAACACATGACTGAACAAGCTGGGAAAGATATTGGTAGTAGATTGGGAGTAGTCATAGAGGTGGACAAAAGATCCATGCACACTGACCAAGCAAAATTTATGAGAATAAGAGTTGATCTTCCTATTGACAAACCCATTCGTAGAGGAGGCTACATCTCCCTTGATGAGGGAGAACGAATGAACGATGCTGGGTTACATTTCGATATGAAAGACTACCAACCTTTTGTTTGGTCTGTGGAAAACTTGGGCACGATGAAAACACTATGAGGTGAACCAACTTGAGCAATCAAATAATCCCCAATATGGTGAATGGCTAAAGGCAGGTAGCTCAACCAAAAGTGGGGAAAAAAGTAGAGCAACAAGTTACAGAAGTGGAGAAACCACGAGAAGTGACGACCAACAAAAGCACGTGACCAACAAAAGGTAACTAAGTCAAGTTTAGTCAGAGAATTGTTTAACACAATGGAAGAGGTTCAGTCAGCTACGGGCAAAGGGTTTGGGCCGTGTTTTGAAAAGCAAGAAGTAACGAGCCCAATAAAGCCCAAAATAGGAACTAAAGTATGTGAGGCTTTAAGTGATCAGAATGCTAGCCCAGATATAAAGAAAAAAGGCCCAGGTATGGCAAAGGGAAGAAAATAGCTAAGGAAATAGGAAAAGCCCAAGATATGGAGGTAAGTATACAGGCACATGAAGTGGGTAATAAAAGAGTTGAAAACATTGAGGCCCTTCTATTAACTGAGGGGAAGGCTTCAAAATGTGTATGTGAAGAGAAATCTAATGGTGGTGATCTCAGTGTGTACAAAAAAGCTGTGGCTACTGTGCAGCACTGCCGAGAGTAATGATTTGTTTAGTCTTGAACTGCTGAGAGCTTGGGAACTCTTAAACAATTCGAGTGTTGCGCAAATACATGCAACAGTGGGATCCCAATTTAGTTTTTTTATTGAAGACTAAGCTGAGAAAGTAGGCCATGGAAAAGGAAAGGGACAAAGCAGGCTTCAGTAATGGTTTAATTATGCCTAGCTCTGGAAGGAGTGGAGGGCTTGCTCTGCTTTGGACAAAAGATATTTTAGTGGAAGTTCAAGGTTATGCTGATCACTATATTAATGCGATCGTCACTAACCCATCATCAAGCTTCAAATGGCGTATAATTGGCTTTTATGGGCACTCTGAAACCCATCGGAGAAAGGAATCATGGGATTTACTTCATGCTCTCAACAGAAGGTATTCTCTCCCCTGGATGTGTTTTAGGGACTTCAACGAAATTGTATCGGTGGATGAAAAATTGGGAGGAGCTCAAAGATCCCAAAAACAGATGGATGACTTTCGAGATGCTATTCATCAGTGTGGGTTTAAAGACCTTGGATATAGTGGACCAGATTTCTCTTAGTGTAATATGCAAGAAGGAGAAAACAGGATATACCTGAGGTTGGATCGGGCTCTAGCCACCTCTGAATGGATTGATCATTATAGTTGTACGGCCCCCGCACCGTGTCCTATATTGGGCTTTGGACCCTGGCCTGGGTATATGGCCCATAAGGCCAATCTCCTTCTACCTGGCGGCCCACCCCCGGGCCACGCGTGCTGCAGGCCCAAGCCTTGCCTCTTCATCGTTTCTCGGCAACACCTTCCCAAGCAGAGATAAATATTCGACTCTCGGGACGCCCCGCCCTGTACCTACCCAGCTGTGCCTCGGAGAGGCACCGCTGCCGAGAACTATCGTAGAGGTGGGAACCAAGTTCCAACGCCACCCTCACCGCTTCCCACTCCCACCTGACCACCCACTTACGATCGATAATACTGGACCGCCAGTTGCACTCACTGGCAAGTAACTATGACCTCTCCATTAAACTATGGACTATAAATACAAGAAGTTTTGAGAAGACAAGGGTTGGAAAATGGGCTGGAAGAAGAGTGTAAACAGAGAGAAAGTAGAGTAAGAAAGTGGCCCGGACCCTCGAGGAGAGAAAAGCGATCACATTAAGTCTTAGCGTTAAGAACGACCCAGTGTAGGAAATCCAAACCCACAATACAAGTAAGTTGTGAGTCCAAGTGAGGCCCAGCCCAGCAGGTTTCAGTTTCGAGTGCGCACAATAGTAACACAAGAGTCTTCCATCTAGTAGATTCTACATTTGACCACTATGCCTTATTGATATCTGATTCTTTTCCCTAACACACCACTAAAAGGCGTAGATTTCACTTTGAGGTGATGTGGACGAAAAAAGAGGAATGCAAAGTCATCATCAAAGCAACCTGGGAGTGTGGTACCAATCTTAGTACACCTAATGGCATAGAAGCAGCCCTAAAGCAAATGCATCCAACCAAAGCTCCCAGCCTCGATGGTATGTCAACTATCTTTTTTCAAAAATATTGGAATATTATTGGCAATGATGTTTCTGGTATTGTGCTAAATGTTCTTAATTCCAACATGTCCATGGCTAAAATTAACAAAACCAACATTGCTTTAATTCCAAAAATAAAAAACCTATCAAGAATGACAAAGTTTAGACCCATAAGCCTAACCAATGTCGCTTACAAGCTAGTCTCAAAAGTACTAGCAAACAGACTCAAAGTAATTCTGCCTCATATCATCACAGAGAATCAAAGTGCATTTATGTTTGAAAGATTTATCACAGATAATGTCCTTGTTGTCTTTGAACTTATGCATTATCTAGACCATAAAAGAGACGGCAAGGACAATTTCATGGCTGTTAAACTTGACATGAGCAAGGCTTATGATAGAGTAGAATGGAGCTTTATTGAAAAAGTTATGGAAAGGATGGGTTTTCATGAAAAGTGGATTAGTATGATCATGCATTGCATAACCACTGTCACCTACTCAATTCTAATTAATGGTGTTGCTCATGGTAGTGTTATTCCCACTAGGGGTCTCCAACAAGGCGACCCCTTCTCTCCCTACTTATTTTTGTTGTGTGCAGATGGTTTCTCATCTCTAATTAATGAAGCAGCCAGGAATCAAATGATGAGCGGTACCTCCATTTGTAAAGGATGACCAATGGTTACCCATCTATTCTTTGCAGATGATAGTCTCTTGTTCTGTAAAGCTAGCACCCAAGAATGCCAGAAACTCAATGATATTCTCCAACTCTACGAAGCTGTCTCTGGTCAGAAGATAAATACTGACAAATCTTCAGTATTCTTTAGCCACAACACCTTTGAAGAGAAGAAAAATGAAGTGCTGAATATCCTTGGCCTTATGCAGGACTCTAGGCATAGGAAATATCTTGGACTTCCATCTATTATGGAGTAATGCAGGACTCTAGGCATAGGAAATATCTTGGACTTCCATCTATTATGGAGTAATGCATTCATCTAAGAGTATGTTTTGAGGATTTATGTCACAATATATGATCTGAGTGCAGAACTCTTCATGTAAGTACATTAAGCCTCTTGATATTCCAAAAGCAATCTGCACTCTTTGGTCCCAATGAGGCCTTGATATCCCAACGAGAAAGGTGGCTAGAGAGCCATTACTCATATATTCATATACCAGAACTCGGTGTTGCCCCTCATCACAATAACCACGCAACTGAACTAAATTCTTGTGATAAGTCTGACCAATCACACTCACTTCTGTTTTGAATTCCTTCTCACCTTCTTCTACCATTTTATCTAATTTCTTGACTGCAACAAATCTTTTAGAATCTGACGCAAGGACCCCTTTATAAACAGTTCCGATAGCACCTTTACCCAATATTTGCTTGAAGCCCCTGGTTGCTTCTTCAAGCTCTTTATATGTATAACTTTTCACATTTGTTGCAAATGTGCTATCAATATTCCGTGGCAAATTTAGCTTTTTATGGTAAAAGTTGATAATGGCCACAGAACTAGCTAGGAAGAAAAGGATATTGAGAAATGCAGAGCTGCCAAGGAGTACTGCCAAGACAACTATCAGAGACTGGCCTTTCTTTTCTATACCTATATTTTTAGGTACCTTGATGAGAGCTATGCTAGTAATATTTGGGCTTTTTCTTCCATTGGACAAAGGATACTGCTTCTTCATACATGTCTTGCCTTGATCATAAACGGCTGCAACGCACAAGCAATCATCTAGGCAATGTTGAATACAGCTTTCCTCGGAAACACCAAGTCCTCGAAGAAAGTCGTAATCCGAGGATGGCCAGTCCATGTTTCCAAGCTTTACAAATTCTACAAGCTCTTTATTTACTTCCCATCCATTGTTGTCGCAGCTAGGCAGTGCAAAGTTTGGTACACACCCTGACCAATTGTAGGATTGGTTCAAGGAGGAAAATCCAGGAGGACATGAGCAAAATGCCGTCCCTCTTGAACCGCCAAAGGTACTACAAATTGTGTTGGGCCCAAAGAACCCACCTCCAATAGTGTCACCAGAAAGTACACTACAAATATCATCAGGAATGCTTTTCACTACAGTCCATGATGAAGAAGAAGAAGAGCTCACAGACTCATCATTTGTGGTGTCCTTTTTGAAGTGTCTGTAACTCTGTATAGTCTGAAACCTCCATCATGATCAATCCTAGCCAAATAGTAGAAATCTTCTTTTGAGTCTGGATATTCCTTGGTAAGGTTGTGCGCTCTGTTTGATTCGTCTGCGTATTTGATGTACATGTATCCATCCTCAGTAAAGTTCAACTGTGATTCCCAGTTCAGTGTGCCGGTGGCAAAATAAGCCTTCTGGAGGGCTTCAGGTGACACAGTTTTTGTCAGAGAATAAGGCACCAAATTGCCATCAAGCTTTAAAGAAAGCTGGAAACGCCCATCCGAATAATTTGTATCAGATTGACGAGACCTGAGTGTGGTATCCATGTCCAATATTTGACCAGGCAAGATTTGTATCTTTAGGCTCATTGAAGCTTTCCCATATAGGATTATACCGCTCATATAAAATCACCAAGTTCCCATTGTCCCGCATAGCCACACAACTGGATTTGGAATTCCTTGGAGTTGGAGCCTTCCATAACTCATTGTCTTCATGGTCATAGAGAACAAACTCATTGTTGCTAGACAGCCTAAGTTCAGAGTTTTCTGGTGCTGGTTTATTCCCATTTGCATACCAAACTATGGTTGGTTTTTTTGTTTTATAAAACCAAACTGCAAGCAAGAATTGATTTTCTTTCTCACCTTCAAGAGGATGGAATCCGAAGGCAAATTCTTCTAATCTCGACGTGATTGGATTACTGTTTTTCCCTGCAACTAAAGGTAATGAGTCCAGCCTTATGTTACAGTCTTCTTCGGTGTAGGTCAAAACAGTGGGAAGGAGAGGAAGAAGCAGAAGCAAGAGACAACAAAAATGAGGAAGTTTTGAAGTAGCCATTGCAATGGTTATGGCTTATGGGTCTATGAGTTAGAAAGAACCCAGGGCAACCCTTATACAGAAGAAAACGTCTAAATGGGTTTAAACTCGTTTTTCTAAGGTGTTGTTCAAGCCTTGTGATTGAAATTTCTAAGAGCCACTGTCATTTGTCACGGTCAAAGATATTTTGATAAACTAATAATATATTGTTTGGAAAACGTCTAACTAAAGACCACCGGGTATTTATTCATCAAAAAAAAAAAAAAAAAACCTACCGAGTATGTTTTTTTATTTGTTCGACTAGCGTCTAAAAAGCATGAATACTTCGACTATTAACAGTATCGGCATTGCACGGGTAATTATATACTCTACTCTCACATATAATTGTAGATTTTATTAATGAAATTTACTCTGAAACTCACAATTTATGTAAGAGGGAAAAATACGTATTTATAATATTCTCGAAATATTCAATAATTTTCTATATTGCATATGTATCCAATGTGAACTTTTGAATACCTTAAACTAATGTCTTCTTAGTTAGTTGTTACTAGTTGCAGATCTGCGTGATTCGTGAAAAAATTTAATATGATTATTTTTTATTGGATAATTATTGAATTAATTTATTAGATTGTACATTTTTAAAAGTTCAATATGTGTTATTTGAAATTATGTATTATTTATAGTGAGATATGTATGAAAACACAATGCAATAATTTTTTTTTTTTAAAATTGATAGTGTGAGAACTATTAGACCAAGTTGTAATTATGTATTCTTTATTTATTATCATACAGATGTATGCAATTCAAATCTTATAGGTATATTTTTCTTCAAAACATAGATCCACATTTTTTTCTTCCTTACAATTGAAATTAACTAAAAAAGTAAACAAAGATAACTATGCAATTGATCACTATTGTGCGGGTCGCAAATGAGGCCAATGGGCTCAGCCCCACTTGGGCTCACAACTTATTTGTTTGTTGGGCTGAATTTCCTACTATGGGTAGTTCTACAACTAAGGACTCAATGAAATCACTTTTCTCTTTCTCGGCAACACAATCCTTCCTCCTTGGCCTCTCGGATTCTCTCTGTTTTGCTTCTCTATTACCCCTGTTCTCTCCCCTCCCCTTTTCTGACCAACCTCCCTTTCTTATCCTTCCCTCTTATTTATAGTGCTCAGCTCAGGCGTAGGTTATCAATGCTCTCATGTTTGTGCAACAGAGGGTCCAGTAGGATTTTCTCTAAGTGGGAGGTCAGGTATGGGTGGCTTTGGGACTTGGTTCCCACCTTCGTCGGCAGCTCGGCAGAGTTAGTGCGCGCTTAGTGCTACGGAGGGTCCAATTAGGGGGATGGTAAGTGTGAGTCTAGGCCTGGGTGGCTTTGGGACTTGGTGCCCACTTCAGGTTAGAGCTAGGTTCCTCCCCTTTTCTGACCAACCTCCCTTTCTTATCCTTCCCTCTTATTTATAGTGCTCAGCTCAGGCGTAGGTTATCAATGCTCTCATGTTTGTGCAACAGAGGGTCCAGTAGGATTTTCTCTAAGTGGGAGGTCAGGTATGGGTGGCTTTGGGACTTGGTTCCCACCTTCGTCGGCAGCTCGGCAGAGTTAGTGCGCGCTTAGTGCTACGGAGGGTCCAATTAGGGGGATGGTAAGTGTGAGTCTAGGCCTGGGTGGCTTTGGGACTTGGTGCCCACTTCAGGTTAGAGCTAGGTGGTGGTGCTTGGAGGGCCTTCTTTGAGCCGAACAAAGGTGATGCGCCATTTAATGACACCTCCGAGCATGCTCGGTAAAAGATATGCCGATCATAACTTAGTAGCAAAGCCCGGCACCCCCGAGCTGTGATAGCGAGGGTTGGGCCTTAGGGCAAATGAGGATTGGGCCCAATGACCGCGTGTTTTGGAGCGGAGACTAGGGGCCGAGTGGGCCCAACAGTTCGGACGCCGCACAACTATCAATAAATCATATATCATAAATTAGAAATATAAAATAAAATGAAAAAGAAAAAATTCCTTAAGATAAAAACATTAATAGCATAATGATGCTCTAGAGTAAATTATATTATATTTTATTCTCTTTTTGACATTTTTAGTAAAAATGACTTAGCAAAGTAAAAGTTTACCAAAAAAGTTCAAATTAACCAAAAATTGGTGCTGGAGATGGTAATTATTTGTAATAAAATAACCAAAATAAAAATTAAAAAAGTCAAAGAACTTATAGCAAAATACTTTCTTTACAAAATTCTAGTAAAAGGGAGACTAATAGGCCCTTCCCTTTCTTCAAGACATAGGGGGTTAAAAAAGACCATACATCATTTGCCTACCCTTTTCTCTTTCTCAAATTCACATTACCAAAGAAGTATATGAAGCTAAAAACATTTTAAATACATCTCTGTTCAGTAGAATTCCATTGGTAGGCACATTCAAATTCGTAGTCATATATAAACTCAAAATTCTATTTTTAAAAAAAAAAAAAAAAACTACATACTAACCCAAACCAAAATTCAACCAAAGCTATAAGAATGATTTGTGATGGGAAATTTAAAAAATACAACACAAAAAAATTAAATAAAAAAACCATCAACCTAAATTAGAGTTATAAGAAAGAACAAAAATCAAGAGAGAGAGAAAGTACTCACAGTTTTTCTGTGGAATAAATATATATTGAATGGAATAATTGATATCAAATTTATACAAAATAAGATGAGGAGAAGAAGAGTCAAAATACAAGAAAGAGGAAATAATGAAGGAAGTTTAATGATAAAGTAAAGTGTAGTAGGGAGATAAAGAGGCAAAGAGAGAGGGGAAAGGTTGGAGGAAGAGAAAAATAGTTTTTTTTTAATAGGAAGATGAAAAGTCAATTACTTGAAATTAGAAAGAAAATGAAAAATTGAAATCAATTTGGGTAGTTGAATATAATCAAACATTTGCATCTAAGGAATAGTAACGTTTGTAATAAATAATCAAACATGTGCATATATTCACTGAAAAGATAATGAATTATTCAATTTTAAAAATTATTTGAAATTAGAAATAAGAAAATGAAAAATTGAAATCAATTGGGAGATTGCAGAGAAAGAATTAAGTATAAAGANAAATAAAATAGAAAAATCATAAAGGAATTTTTTAAAAAAAAAATACAATGTGACTGATGAGGTGACTCAAAGAAATATAGTAACATTAAATTCTACGTCTTAGCTTTTAGATATATATATATATATAAATTATTATTTAGAAAAATTTTACTCCTTATGACATTTTGTATGATAATTGGAATTTTATTTTTTTTAGATCTAACAATATAATATCTTATTAAATAATGTGACATTATCCATAACTTTAAACTTATATAATATTTAATATGAATTAATTAATTCATACAGGTGAAGTGGAAAGATTCTTTAGTCATTTAGTTTATGTTTTCCTAGATATTAAGTATTAACATTAAGATATGTACTTAGTTATTTACTTTAAGTAGGAATTTTTTTTTTTTTTTGGATAAAAAGTAAACAGTAGTTAAAGTATTTATATTGTATCAAATCAGATTTTAAAATTTTTGACGAATTTCTGTGTCCGAATTGCATGGTATATGGCCCATAGGCATTTTCTATTTTGATGCACGAAAACCGTAGAAAGCTTTAAGTTTTTCATTTGATTTCAATAGGATCATGGCAATTGCTCACGGTTCATTGACTTTTTTTATTTATTATTATTATCAGAAAACATAAACTTTATCAACTATGAAACAGAGATTACATCTTGGTCAAGAGCTTGCTCAAGAAAGTAATCTGAGGCCAAATGAACTGGCCTATTTCCTACCCTTCCCGCATGAGAAAAAACAACTGACTAAAGAATTCCAATATCACTGAGGCCACCAATGCAGGGGGTGAAGCCTTCTCAGCCAAAGCCTGGGACCGTTTCAACATGCAAAGTTATTCTTGATGCAGATGAGTTTATAAATAAAAACAACAACAAAGTTTTTAGTCCCAAAATATAAGGTGTACCATGAATCCTCTACAGATTAGATTGGGTCTGTTGCATGAACTCTTTTCCTCCATTCTATCATTATTTGAAAATAAATCCCTCGTTAAAAACCTTGTCCACTTTCTAAACTTCTTTACAGACAAAACTTGACTTCAAATCCCTCACTTATTGTTTTTTTTTCCCCCCAAAAAAAAGGTTTCCCATGCATTAGGGTACTCTGGAACTTCAGCTTGGGTTGTATTTGGTGACCATCGGCTAAGGCTGCGTTTGAATTGGGTGAAATTCATTTTCGGAAATGGTTTTCTATATTTTCGGGTGTTTGGTTGCGCCGGAAAAAGCAATTTTCCGGAAATCATTTTCAGTTGACCGTGAGTCAAAGGTGAAAATAATTTACGGAATCATTTTCACTTCAAATGACTTCCGGAAAACAGAGGGAAAGAGAGAGCATGAAGCAGAGAGAGAGAAAGAGAGAAAGAGAGCACCAGCACCGCTGGATTGAACCCAGACACACTGGAGACGTCGCCGGCAAACCCCGAGCACCGCGCCGATCTCGCCTTCGATCGCACTACCGCCGATCTCCCCGGCGATCGCCTTCGATCACCTCCGCGCGATCTCGCGATCTAGCCTTCGATATCGCGATCTCGCCTTCGATCTCCCACCGGCGAACCCAGAAGCCGTCGAACCCAGNTTTTTTTTTTTTTTTTTGATAAACTGATTGTTGTTGTTGTTGTTGTTGTGTTGTTGTTGCCGGAATTTGTTGCCGGAATTTGTTGTAGGAAAATAGCATTTTCCTAATAGAACCAAACACATGAAAATATTTTCCACACCAATTTTCATAAAACAACCAAACACTTAAAAATATTTTCCTTTTCCGGAAAATAGCATTTCCGGAAAATAGGTATTTTCCGGAAAATATTTTACGGGAACCAAACGGACGCTAAGTTTCCTGGTACTGTCAAGGATTAATGTAGACGTTGGCTGAGTAATTTAGAAAAGTTAGCAACGGATATTAATAAACAGAATTCTAAATATATACTAAATATCCTTAATATCATGTAAAATTGTAAATATTCATCAAGCCTTTCAAGAACACTTAAAAATCAGTAATAGAAATATTTTTTATATCTGAATGATGAAGATCCCTCCATTCCTTGAAAAAAAGATCAAAACTTTGGAGTGTGTTTATGTATGTAAAGATCTTTTTGTCACATGAATCACAATTGATTATTCTTAATCTTATGAATTTATGTTCTTGATGATTATCACCTGATCCTGTGTAAATTGTGCAGTTATGAGATTGAAACAGTCACCCACGTTTTCTGGAGATGTCAGTATGCTACTGATGTTTGGAGTGTATCGATCGGCAGTACATTTTCCCAGTGGTTTTTGAATACAGATAAAATTCTTAGAGGCAATAGATTTTACAATGCGGATCCAGGATGATATGAACAAAGCTTTGATTTTGTTGATTGTAGTTTTGACTCTTTTTGCATCTGTTTGTAGAAGGGGTTTTCCCTTTCCTCTTGTTCCATTAAGGGTTGCTTATAACCAAAACAAGCCTACATTTACTTATCACTAAGGTGCAACAAAAAAATTCCAAATTAAATTACTAGTTAAGACACATAAAGAGAAAACCTAGATAGGACTAGAAAGTGAGCAACTAATGAATGCCAACCAGAAATTGATAACTTGTGTGCCTGCACCAAGTTACCCGACCAATCAGCTATATAATCAATTAGGTTGAACCAGACGTGCACACGAATTTCCTGCTTCTACATGGTTTGTAGACAACTTTACAGCCAATTTTTGAAGAGGCAGATTCCCATACAATAATTTACTGACACATTGCTTGCGTAGAAGACAATTATCATCGCATCAAGGTTTGACCTCTCTTAACTCCATATTCAACAAGGATACAGAACAATTCGAGCAAATTTACGACTAATCAAATTCTTGGAGTCTCCATGGCCTGTTGTTGGACAAACACCATATCCCCCACTCCCTCTACTATAATCTTTGCTCACATATGGTCATTTCTAGTTAACACAACAATCAAATTACTACCAAGTTTACGTTGGATTACAAGCTATTTAATCTAATGAATTAAGAGGTTTGAACAGGTTCATTATCCTTTCGCCCCACAGGTATGAAAGGCCCACGACCATGAGATCCAATCCCCCGGGCCCCTAGGATACAAGGGTTTTTTTTTCCAAACCCCATGAATCAAAACCAGTGTTTACTTGAGCAGCCTGCTTTGTTTGTTGACCATTTCTTGTCCTAACAGATTTGGAAGGGTTCTCTTTAGAAAGAGGTTTCTGTGGCTTAGGTTCCTCAGCAAATGCTTGCCATTGCTTTGGCTCCGGGCTCACACTATTCCTGTCAGATTTTTCTTGCTGTGGTTCCAAAATTGTTCCTTCAATCTTGTCCTTCTGCTGAAAAAAGAATAAATTCTATCAATAACAGAGATGATGGAAACAAAATAATCAAATTCTGATAGTTTAAAGCCAAGAAAATTATACCAAAGGAGTTGCAGGAGAGGTTTGAATTTTTGAAACATTTTTATTTGGCGATGGATTTCTAGCAGCAAGTGCTTGCTTGAGCTCTTGAATCTCCTGTCTTTGAGATCGACAAATGGCAGATAGCTTTTCAAATTTTGAAGTTATTTCAGCCTTCTCCAAGTTTGTTTGCTTCAGCTGCCCCTTCAGCCTCGCTACTTCAGCCTCTAATGCTTCCTCCTTTTCTGAATTACTATTACTAACTGTGGGGCTAAACTTCTCAGTATCAAATTCAGCAACAAAAGTGTTAAAAGTGTCATCTTGAAAAGTAGCTGTAGTCTCAACTTTTGATGGTTTTGGCCTATGTGTGCCACGGTCTGTATCCTTCTGGGAAAATGTCATCTCAAAGTCCTTGGAAGAGCCATCCTCAGACTTTTGTGATTTACCATGTGTATTTTTTCGAACAGTATAAGTTTGTATGTCTGCCTCTTTTGCAGGGCTAGTATTCCTAGGTAAAGGAAGATTCTCAGGATGAAATCGATCATGTTTTGATATACCGTGGGTAGTAGGTTCTTCATCAAATTTGGGTCTTGTCATGTCCTCAGGAACAACTGAATCTTTTGCATGCAGACTGGACCAGAAAGCACCAAGCTGCCCCCCACCTCCCCCTGCCCTAGAAGAAGGTTGTGATGTGTTCCTAGTTTGTTCTCCAGATTAAGGTGGGGGTGGCGGACTTCTGCGTGGCACTGGATGTGCCTTATATGCAGGCTTTGGAATACCTGTTACATCAGCCTCACTTCAATTGAAAGCAAATCTCAAATATTTGTGGCCTTTCTTAATATCAATTTACAGTTATCCAAAATTAGATCTGCTCCAACAAAATCCATGTCAAGAATTTATGAAATGTTAAGTTTTCTTCATTTCAATCAGGTTTAACACTAAAAGCTAGAAGGTCAAATTTAATAATTCATACAGAAAGAAGAATGAGTTTCGTAACAAGTACACCTTTGATGTCCTCACCTTCACGTATGTCCGCGGATTTCATTTCAGGTGGCCTATCAGGTAAAGACTTCTGAAGATTAGCAGGTAACTGCTCATTAACACGAAACCACACCTGCCAACATTGTAAAAAATCCCAGCATCAGTTAGTAGAATGTTTATTCTTCACCTAAAATTTCTAGGACAAGATGATCTAAAACTAACCTAAATTCATGGAGATGAATGGCCAATCAAGCAAAGCGCTTGCCTGCGTGATGTCTGGTCTGTCATCTCTTTGATCAGGTCTGTAACAGAGGAGCCATATTTAGGTAACTCTGGAATGCGATAATTCCCATTTAAAATTTGAAGCTTTGATTCTCCATCAAATGCACTTTTGAAGTAGCAAATCCGATAGAGGAGGCAACCCAGCGCCTGCAGATTGACAGAGTAACGTCAGTTCCTAATTGCACATTTGATTAGATTATTTGACTGGTTCTGCATTTCACTCTGAATTACAAGGTTCAGCTTGACTTACCCATATGTCTACCTTCTCATTTATAAGTTCTCTCCGAAAGAGATCCCACATCTAGGTAAAGGAGGAAAACAAAAATCAAATAACTTTAGCATTAAAATCAGAAATTTAACATCGTAAGAGTGAACTGTGAAGTTCAATGTTCAACCTCGGGTGCTCTATAAGCAGGTGTCGTGTGCTTCCTGATATTATCTTCTTCAATGCCCATTTCTTCAGGCTTCTCAAAACGCTTATGGTTGGTAGAGGTGCTGCCAAAATCGCACAACTTCCATACTCCATCAGATCCCAGCAAAAGATTCTCAGCTTTCAAGTCTCTGAAAATGAGAGGAAGAAATAACAATAAATCATAAATATTTCTCAGCAAGCAAAAACAAAAGGAAACTAATAAGTCTCTTCAAATAAATTAAAGGCAAAGGATGTCTTTTCTTCTTGCAGTACAAGCATGACTTACAAGTACATCAATCCAAAATTTGCCACAATGTAATCACAAGAGGAAAAAATGGGGGTTGGGAAAAACTATACTCATCAATAGCTTCAAGCAACCATTTTCTAACTATTTTAATATAATGCACAAATGGTCACCTTGTTAGCATGTATACCTGTGGGCAATGGGTGGGGGCTCGCAGTGCATGGCGAAAACAGCATTACAGACATCCCTGAAGATTGAGAGGACCTGTTTCTCATCAAAAAATCCGGATCCTCTGCTTTCCAGCACATTAACCAGAGATTTCTCACAGAATTCCATCACGAGGAATGCTTCTTTAGTTCGTCCCATATCCAAGATGGTCTGGGCATAGAGTGTGACAACATTAGGATGTCCCTTAAGTGACTTCAACACCGAGATCTCCTTCAACACCAATTCCTCTAATTCCTCATCATTAAATATAACCAGTATGTAACCGCCTGCTACCACACGAGACTAGTTAATTGTAATAATGTTATTGGCCAATTTTTTTGTTTTTGTTTTTTTGGGTTTACCACACAGATAATAGAATATTGCAGTGATGCTACAGTGAAGAAAAAAAAGAATATTGCATTTTATTATTTAAAATATATAAAGGGACATTAAAAAATAAAAACTAATCATTGAGCTTGGAATCTTCTTAGAGGTGCCAATGAAGCGGTAATGTATGAGAGTGTGAAGCAAGGAAGAGTGGGATTGAACATTGTGTTTGAACCCGGCCTTACTCTGAGAAATCCGTAAGGAGAAGGAGAGGGTAGTGTGTGGATCTAGTTGGTAGAGGTTGAGAGAAGAAGAGACATGGGATGATGATATGGAATTAGGAGGAGATGATGTTTTACTTTTATAGTCTTTCTCGTTGGACTCCTTGATTCTGGTTGTGAGATTAAAAAAGTTTCAGATTCTATTGAGATCACCCATAAAAGTGTGCAGGTGAGATGTTCTTGCTTAGACCAATGAGTATTATCATTGTGGTTTTCTTGGCTTCCGTGTTAAATGTTAATACATCATTTATTTTGGTACAAAAATTAGAAAATTTAGATAAGATACATGACACAAAATTGAAGTCCAATTTATAATCTTCATAAAAGTGTGCAGGTAAGATATTCTTGCTTAGGCTAATGAGTATTATCATTGTGGTTTTCTTGGCTTTCATGTTAAATGTTAATGCATCATTTATTTGGACACAAAAATTAGAAAATTTAGATAACATACATGACACAAAATTGGAGTCAAATTTATAATCTAATTAGATTTTTTTTTTTAGTTTTGGTTAGGACAAGTGGCGCAAAATTGAGAATCCAATTGAAATCTAATTAGATTTTTTCTCTGTTTCACCTATTATTATATATATAGATATATAGATATATAAATGTGCTTTAAAGCATACTGCTTTGACACATTCACAAGGTCCCGAGCTAAGTATACACAAGATAAACCTCCCTCCGCAATGGCATTAATAGGCACCTTTCTTTGCAACCAGGTTTGGGACTTCTAATGGATACAGAAAATGGATCAGACTTAGGTTTGGCATTTGACCCATCAAATGTTGATGGGTTTGATTTGGGCTCATCTTCAGTGGCCCAGCCTGTAACGCCCCAAGTAAAAAATAGAGTAAAAAGAGAAAGAGAAAAGTGAAGGTCTGATTTTTTTTTTTGTGTGTAATGCCTACCTTCCCCACCAAATATCCACCGCTCATCTCATACTATCACTTTACAAATTAGCTCCCACCGGTACGCTCCACACCACCATCTTCACCCTCATTTTTTGGGGCAAGATCACCAGGAAATCCTTAAGAACATCTAAGCACCTTCACATATTTTATTTGAGGTAAAAGTTCTAATCTCTTTTTATAGGTTTTATGCTATTGCTTGAGGTTATTTTTATCTAAGCTTTCGTAAGGATATCCATATGATTTATGAGCTTTGGAAGTGATATTTGTGTGTTTACATGTATGGGTTTTGTATTGGTGGAATTATTTGATGAGTGGGTTTATGGTTGTTCTAATGGTGGCTATCTAAGGTTTATTTATGTCGGAAATTTGGGGGGTTTTGAGTTATAACATGTGGTAGTTGGTAAAACTAATTTTTCCATTGCTATTGTGTTTATTTGGAGTTAGTTGAAGTTCTTAATTTCTTGTGTTGGAGGATATTGTGATTTTGCTTTCAATTCCAATCAGTTTCCACTGTGGGAGAGAATGGGATGACTCTTGATTGGTCTGTTCTTGATGGTCTTTTTATTTTTGAGTAATTGTAATTTATCAATTGGACTGTTAAATGGGATATTGGTCTTATCATGACAAAGATGCTCTAAGCCATAGATGCAAACGTTTGAGAAGGCAATATAATGAGAAATGTAACCACTGATATTATGTCTACTATTCTTATATCCAATCTTGTATCTTTAGAACATTTGTTGTTCTTTATCCTGCGTCCTTGTGCTTCGTCATATAGAAATTAATCTGTTCTGAGTTGTCTCAGATTATTGTTGCATAGAGCGAAGAGGTTTCTGATGGAGATGCAATGCAGATTTCAACGATGAAGACCCAAATTTGATGATTGGTATGTTTCTTGTTTCAGCATTGAGAGCTTTCCCCAGTAATTCAAGAACATTATTGTCTGCTTCTATTGTCTTATATGTGTTCCTTAACCTAAATATCAATGTTCTTTCAGTTGCATTATTTTATTTTCTGTATTGCTATACTAAAATCTGATGTTATAGAATTGATAATTGTGCTTATATCTGCTTGATTTATGAAAATCCAGCGACTGATGGAGTGTATTAGCAAGTTGATCAAGATGTTGGTTTCATGTAATGGTGTCTGTAAGATTTTCTTTTCACAAGCCTATAACAGACTGAGAGATTTATATTTACTTTGATTTAGAATTTTTCTAAAGTTACAAAATTTTAAAGAACTCTAAAAAATTTCAAATTAAGATCTTTTGAACGAACATACCATAATAGAACTTTCCCAATTTTCAAATATTTATTTCTTATATACAGAAATGACAACCATGATGAAAGGCAAAATTACCAAACTTTGGACATTGAGGACTATGAGCTGGAATTCTCTCTCTCTCTCAATACTACCTATAGGTAGAAAAGATTGGTACAATCAATTCATGACTTCCCAGAACTAGATTTTTTTTTCAGTATACAATTTTGTTTTCAACACCATTTCAGTGTATATTCTTTTCTGTTATGCTCACCTGCTGTCCAATGTGTTCTATTATAGGCATTTAAATGATCTTCTGACTCTTGACTTTCTATGTAAAAGTCTTTTTCTTTTCTTTTTTTGTTCTTGTATCTTGTGTTCTTGTATTTACATGATAAATATAATCACACAAGTTATTCCTTTGAAGGGTAACAATATTAGCAATTCAGCCCTGGTGAGCCATCATTCCTAGAAGTTGGCTTCCAAATCAGATATTTAAATTTGTGTGCAATGATGCTTCTATCTATTGAGAAACCTTATGCACGAATCGGTATTTTGCCAGTTGAACATGTTTTTAATATATTTCTGCTTAATTTGTTTGCCTTAAAACTCATGGCTACACCTGTTTTTTTTTCCCCCTTCAAATGTTGCAGTCTAAGAACTTACAATTTTTTTTAGCGTGCAAATTCTTCATTATATAGGCATTTATGATCTTTTCACTCTCTACCATCAATGTAAAAGTCTTTATTTGTCTTTGCAGACTGAGGACTTGGTATAAGTTTTTTTAAGGTCTATTGGACAATTTAATTGACTTGATCCATTCAAAGAAGATAACGAAAGAAAATAGAAAGAACATTTTTGCAGTTGGTGATTCTTCTCCTTCTTTCCATTCAATATTTGTAATTTTACTTGTTAATTTGATTTTTGAGAAATTCAAAACTTTTCAATTTAGCACGTGTATCCAGAATCTGAATTACATACCAGAAGATATTTATTGTTTATCTAAGTATTATACATATGATTCTAAATCATAATATTCATTTGAGGGGCATCAAATTATATTAGGTTCTCTATCTCATACACCAGTTTATGTATCAACCATGAACCATCCTATTTTATTACACTAAAAAAGACAGATTCTTGATGAGAAATAGTATATTTGTATGCCCAATTATAACAAAGAACAAAGAAGCAAATGTACCCCCTTTTTTTTTTTTTTTTTTAAATGTTGTTAGTCATTTTTTCCAGCATAAAGAAAAGCAACATTTTCAAAAGATCAAGCAGGGGAGAAAAATATAAAATACATTGAAAGCTTGGAGTGCAATATAAAAGTCTGGAAGTCATCCAAGAAAATGTGCTTCAAAAGATGACATCTAGTGATAGTATTGAACATATCTGAAAACAGGAAACATCAATCACATAATCTTGCAAGATTTGGAATCCCATGACTTGAACTTGATTAAAAATTCAATACTTTCCATGTGTCAGATCAAAAACAGGAAACATCAATCACATGGTAGCCAATAATATGTGGTTCTTGGGAAGAATGATGCAGTGATGCTTGAGATACATGCATGTTGTTTTGGGTTTGGAGTCTGGATGTCCTAATTTGTTTTTGTTTTATGCATAGGGGCATGACATTTTGTAATTCTCTTCGTATTTGTTCAGATTTGGCTGGTCAAAATGGACTTTATCTTGAATCTCCACTATGACATTCTCAGATCTGGTAAACATATTTTCAACTGGCCTTTTCAGCATTATAGATGGTTAAGTAAGGGGGACCCTATAGCCCTTCTCTTATGTTTCTTTTTTGTCATGAAGATGCTGAAAAGGATGATTGCAAGAGCAGCACGAGGCATTCTTATTGTGTTTCAGGTGGGAAAGGAAATTGAGATTTCAAACTTCATTATAGATGCTCCCTGCATCATCTTCGATTGGAAATTTAACTGAGCTTGGATATCTTAGTTTCCTGCTTCTTTGCATTGAGACACTTCTGCATTAAAAAAGAATATGGGTTCAAATGAATTGGTTTGAGCGGAAGATGAATTGGCAGCTTTGTAGGCTGTAAGGTAGGTTCTCTTCCCATGCGAAATTAACTTTATTAATTGCTGCAAGGTTCTTTGTTTTAGGCTGCTTGGAATTTGATGATTGAACAAATGTGGACATTAAATTGAAGTGCATTTAACTACATATTTTCTTTCTTTCTTTAGTTTGCTGACATAGGTGGTTTATATGTATGGTAAATTGAAGTGCATTTTCCATTTTTGTGTTTGATTTCGTTCTAAGTATCGGATCAAATATTTGCAAAATTGCAGAAAAAAAACAGACGTTTTCCATCCTGATAAATTCCCTTTTCAATTTTCTTGTTACAAGGCTTTAATTATTGTTTTTTGCAAACGCATTTGTAATCATGTTAGCAAGCCAGTGATATGGAAGGTGGAGGAGCCCTGTCTCTGATCTATTTGTAATCATGCATTAGGACAAGTTAACACTTAAAATGTAGTTGTATCTGCTTCTATTTGAAGTTGAAATAAATCTTGTTCTTTTGCACTAGCTATGTGATATGTTCTTCTCTCCTATTTCTTGTAGTTCAATAGGCTAGACATGATCTTAATTAAGGGACCCTTTTGTATGCTAATTACCTTTGGTTCTGTACCCAAATTGTGTGGCATGATTTTTTGGTTTAAGTTATTTTTGTGTTTTTTGTAGTTCTCAATATATGGTGTTTAAAAAAACTGAGAGTTAGATTTCAATTCAGTTCAGGCAAGGAATATCAGGAAATGACTTACCATAAAATAAAATAAATTTAAAAAATGACCTATTAGATCATGAAGATATTGTCAGAGTTGTGTATAATATTCTTGTCCTTTTGTTATTCAGGTATCACTTTGAATGAAGACATCTGTGACATTATGTACACAAATATGGGCAGTTATATCATTTGTTTGTTAATAGATGGTATATATGCAAAAATATCTAATATAAATATAATAAGGCAGAAACATCTAGTGAGGCTCTGCCACAATTTTGAACTGTTTGTGAAATTTAAGATTTATAAGATAAAATGGTATGATTGTAGAGGAGATTGGGCGGTCAAGACAGAGGAGGAGAAAGTAGAGCAAAGCCACAAAGTTCAAGTCATTACACTAACTTGTACATATTTGGTGTGGTTCTTTTAGGTGAAGAGAATGATCAATCCTTTGCCAATAATGAGCTTGATGAAAGAGTATACACGCATTAAGGGTCTCCTCAATTAGAATGGCTTTTCGTGGGATGAAATTTGCAAAACAGTGGCACTGTGGTAGCTGATGTTTAGCTTTAAGAAGCTTATATCAAGGTGCCATTCTATCCCATTAGTAATTTTGCAAGGATAAAGGGTTTTCCTCTATTTATCACTAAAGAGCACCTCAAAGCATAGCATACGAACTTGTATTCTTTTCCCCTTTGATGAAATGATATTACTTCTGTATTCCTTTAGTAAACTGAGTGTGTATTTGATCATATTGATACTATAATAATCATGGGATGAAGTATATATGATCATATTGATACTATAATAATCAATGAAGTGGATAATTTTGAGTAGCTTTCGTTTACAAATATAGGGGATCGCATATTTCTGATTTGTGCTTGATTTATGGTAATGAAAGTCAGAATGGAAAATCAAGTTGTTTGGACATGAAAATGGAGGTCAACATTAATGCCCTTTGGATGGGATTGACGATAACTTAGGATATGCAATATCCAGCTAGGGAGTTTGAAATATCTTATCAGGGGAAAAATGAAAGTTTGCAACTTCTGAAGCCTCAGCATGTTCTCAAAAATTTCAGGGATCATCATGGGAGAGATACAAGAAGCACATGAAGAGAGACCATGAGTAGTCAAAAAAAATGTGGGTATTGAGAAGGACAAAGACTACAATTGAATAGAATGTATTGATACAACACTTCAAACTGTTCCTGAAATTGATGAGAAGCTCTTTTTGGAGGGTTTTTGAGAATTGGCACGCCTTTCCGTTGAAGGTAAGCAGCCCAAACAGTTACTGCAACTAGTGATTCTTAATTTATTTTATATGGTTCCCGATGATGAATCAGCTTCAATTAGAACTAAGCTACAACTTAACAATAGTTAGCATATGATATTCTTTGAATATTTTTGAAAAATATACTACCAAATTCGGTCACTAGACTAAAGCTGCTTCTCTTCACTAAATCAAATTCTTTAGGAATTTAAAAGTTATCCTACTTTGAACATGATTGCAATAAAGTTCATCTATAAATGAAAATTCAGAGAGTTTCCTATTAAAATTTTCTTTCAGGTCTTGACTACTATGTTTGATAACCATAAGGGCAATCCTCAAATAATTGGTGACATATTTGCATCACTTGGAATGAAGGTACCTAATGGCAAAAATGGCCCTTATGTGTGGGACATCTTTTTTTTTGGCATTAGTTCTTGGTATGTAAGACTTGGTATTAGTGGCAAAAGATATATTTCTTACTATATTTAGCCATAATTAATGTATATTTGAAGGTACAAGGAGGCTGAAAAATCATTATAGATGAATCATTACACTTTTGTTAATAAGTTGAACAAAATGGTCAAATTCACCCTTTCGTTTTTCTTTATAAAGATGATTGTGCTTAACTTCCTGCTGGACTTCAAAGACTTTCTTTTTCCTTTTCCTCTTTTTACTAATATAATATAATTGAAGCTAATTCTTCGAAATGTATAGAAATGTATAGCACAAGATTCGAGGTTATATATAGCACAAGGTTCATGTGGGGGAGCATGAGGTCCTGGCATGTTTGTTGTTTTACTGATGCCTTTTCTTTCATACGTGGTATGTCTCTCTATTTTTAATCTTTAACTCATTGTTGTCATGTTGTGATAAAGAAAGCTTTTCCATTGACTCATTATTAGTTTGAGTAGATTGATCTTTGTGATACGATGCTACTAATTTGATTTTTAATATTTCAAAATGTATATATTTTTTTGCTCTAATTATTAAATTAGTTTACTTTTTTTTATAATATATGTACAGCATTCTCCAAAATCATCTTAATAAAACACAACAATATTATCCGTGGGCAACTTACTAGTTATATTTTAATAAATGGTGAAAAGAAATATTGAATCAAGTGTAGGGATATATTTGAAAAAGAGTATTTTTTTTTTTTTCTTTTTCTATTTGATCAGATGAAAAAGAGTGGTTAAATACAAAAAGTGGAGGTTAATATAACGTTGAATCTCTTAGTCAATATTAATTATGTTACATAAAACTTGTCTTGACCTATTCATAGTGGCCTTAGTCCTTATTAGATATTGGTTGATGGCTGTTGAGGTACAATTTATTTCTCATGCCAAGTGTCCCAATCTTATTTAATCACATTTATATATTCACCAAAAAATACAAAAATATCAACCATAAATTACTTTGGGCCTCCATGAATATTTCTCATCCCATTGGCCCATAAATATTTCCTATCTTATTATCGCAATTCAAACCAACAATAAAGATGAAAAATGAAGAAATAAAATCTCTCTCTCTCTCTCTCTCTCTCTCTCTCTCTCTCTCTCTCTCTCTCTCTCTCAAGCTTATTTTTTAGTACTGATAATCAAATCTCTCTCTCTCTCTCTCTCTCTCTCTCTCTCTCTCTCTCTCTCAAGCTTATTTTTTAGTACTGATAATCAAATTGTTTCACAGCTGAGGGGCTGATCAAAAATCACAAAGAAATTGCGCCTTCAAAGAAATGATGAATTCAAATTTGATTGACAAGCATGTTTCTTTTCTTTTCCTCTTTTACTATTCAAAGTCGCTTTTTTTATGAAAAAATTATAATTTGATAGCTACAAGTTACAACTAATAACGGGTAAGCAAGAATTTGAATTCTAAATATCTTTATTTGAAAACATCAGGAGGTTTCTAGACTCTCAGAAGAATTAACAGTTGGTCGACAAACATAATTGATGTAGTTCTTCTTCTTCTTCTTAAAATTTAAATTTGAACAACATGGTTGACACACAAATATGCTCTAGTCCAACAAAAACACAATATCCCCTGCCCCTCTCCTATAAAAGATACTATCATCGGATTTGACCTCTACCTCCATAATCAATCATGATTCATAATAATTTTGAGCAAATTTTCTTGACGAATTAAATTCTAGGAGCGTCTCTATATCCCCTTATTAGACAAACACCTTACCTAGGTCATTTTAAGTTTTACTTTTTATCACAATAAAGTTATTATCAAGTTTAAGTTAAATTATAAGTTATATAATCTGATGAATTAAGCAGGTGGGTTTGAATAGGTCCATTAGCCTTTCATGGCAGCCCCATAGGTTTGGAAGGCCCATGACCTGAGATCCAATACCCAGCGCCTAGGAGGAGTTAAATTTCTAGGCCCCTTTAGAAATTAAAGTTTATAGAGTGAGCACTTTCTAACTTTGAAGTTTTGAAGTTTCAAATTAGCGTTATTGGTTCTTAATGTTTCAAAAAAAATTAAGGATCATTCTGTTAATGGATATTAGTTTCATTTTCTATGCGGCTGATTGAGCAATGCCATAACATTTAGTCATTTAATAGCGACATGACAATATTTTTAATATTAACAAATTACATGTTAAAAAACCCAAGGCCTACGGAAAATCAAAGATCAGAGCCAAATCTGTTTGAAACGGGTTTTGGTCAAATCAAAACCAAGCTAAAATTTCCATTAAAAAAAAAAAAAAAATCAAGCTAAACTAATGACTGNTAAAGATTTTATATATAAAAATTTGTGTATTATGTGTAAAAATATGTTTTAAAGAGAAAAGATTATAATATTATGTGTGTGTGTATATATATATATGTTATAAGAGCTGGGGAAAATGTAAATTTTGAGATCTTTCACATTTAATTACATATTCAAACACTCATTTATTTAGGAGTATTTTTAAGAAGGCTAAATACTCTATAATTAAATGAATATAAATAAGCAATAACTTGAAAATGCTAATGCTCTTGTAGAGAATAAAAGCTGAGGGGGGTTTTGAAAAACTACGTACTAAATCTATTGCTTTCTTTTTCTTTTTCTTTTTTCCTTTTCCATGTAATTGCTCTTGCGTCTTTTGGTACGTGACAAGGACATATAGCAGAATTCCGAAACTGTTAAGTTTTAATTTGTAGTTATGTGAAACAGTGTAAATTTTAATTTTTGCCAGTACAGTCTGCCAATTTCAATGGAGTTGCATTAATGTTGTGACAATGTACTCTACCGCTTATTTTAAATTTTTAAAAAAAAAAAAAACAAATTTTCTCTCCAAATTAATTTGGAGAGAAATTCTTTAAACTTCTTATATATATTTTTTTTTTTTGAAGTAAATTTTGAAAATCTAAGCGTTGAATTTCATATTCCTTATATTCTTAACATGCATATCAAATTTCATTCAAATCAGATATTATTTACTATTTGATCAATTAACTTATTCTTCATATACAACTTTAGATTACAAAAACTTAAAATTATAAATATTTATTTGATGACATAGCAATTGATATTTGATTTTCTTGAAATTTTGTCAGCATTAAGAATGTAGTAAGAACATATAATCTAACTGTTAGATTTTCAAAATTCACACTCAATATAAATATATATGATGAGTTTGTAAGAATTCTAACCCAAATCTCTTCTTTTTCCAATCAAACAGTGTTAATGTCAGAAAATCTCAGTCTGCTACGAAACATTGTGTTATGTTAATTCAAAAAGAGAAAGAGAGTAAACTGACACAACTTTTGAGGAGAGCAGTGTAGTTGTGAAAATTTCCAACCAATTCTTTGCCCCGCCAAGCACTCTGAGAGAGGGAGAGGACAAGCAAGTCTGGCATGGTGTACGAAATTTCCAACTCTTCGTTTGACATTTTAGGAGCAGATTGCAGATAACATACATGTAGAAAATTTCCTAAAAACCTTCGTTAGAGCATAAAAGAGGACAAACAACTTCTTATAATATTGCTTTGTGACCAGTTTTTTTTTTTTCTTTTTGTTGAATATTGTAACCCATTCATTAAAGTTCTTTTTACATTGCTTTTTACAAGCTTTTTAAGTGAATTTTACGTTACTTTTTGACCAGCTATAAAGGTTTTTATTTTACATTCCTTTTTGACTAGTAATATCGGTTTACATCATTTAATAAAGAGTTAAACAAATCTTAACTCAAACTCAACTTGGGTTCCATATAAGATAGAAAATTAAATCATCTTAGAATTTTAATAATCAGCTTGATTCAGTTTAGCACAATTACAACCTATCTCACAAAACTTGAGAATACTTTATTATTGCCCATGTTATTCAAACAAATTTAAACATATTTTGAGGAGGACCTGAGTTTTAAGTTTCAAGAAGTGAAAATCACAACCGCCCTGTCATTTTCCCTGGGATATATTTATGGTGAAATTACCATTTCAAAAAATTCTCCCACAAAAGTTGCATACACCTTGTATTTATTTGAGAAACAGAGAAAAGGATTTGCTTGTTGAAAAGAATTGCTATTCTCGTAGAAGACTTTGTACCGCTGTAAAATTGCACTGTTGATCAACGGAATGATTAGTAGTCATTTTGAATTTAAAGCCATCCATATTTGATATTCCATGGGATTTGAGGCATGTATGTTGACCAAATAGCTATAGCCATTTACTGTAGGTTATCTTTGTCTAATGGCAAAAATATTCCAACAGTAATTTCCTTTGTCAATGTTTGTCTGAATTACTACAGTATTTCCCTTGTTAATGTTTGCATGAATATCAGTGTATGCAATATTTGTTTGTATTATTTCTCAATGCAAATCTCCAACATGTAATTCCGACATGTTTACCAATATTGGGACTTGGGGGTGCTCATATTCACTTGTGTTAAGAAAAAAAAAAATCTTATCATATGTTCATCTTTCTGCAAAGCTTTTTTCTTTTTTGTGGTTGAGGAGGGGGACTTTCCACAAAACATTTAAACTCAACTTTGTACTTCTGTTTTCTTTATGGTTTCTTTTTCCTTTTCCTCTTTTTACTAATATAATATAATTGAAGCTAATTCTTCAAAATGCATAGCACGGGGTTCAAGGTTATATATGACAAAGAATATCAAAAAACTATTACAAAATAAAATTATAAAATACTTGTACATCGCAAAGATATCATCTAGCTTATATCTATATCTATTTATATATGGGTGCTGTTAACAGGTGCTGTATAGCACCTGTTAATGTGAAAATTTAAAATAAATTATTCACCTTGTTTTAGAGATATGGAAAAAATTAAATATGTATTAAATGTGTATCAGTTTAGATGCAATATTTGGGAAATCAAAGTACACATATAACATAAATCACAACTGAAAAGTAAAATTTTACCATTTTTCAATGCAGGTGGGATTTGTGATAAATCATAAATGAACCATAGCTAGTTCATTAACAGGTGCTAGCCGGCACCTGTTAACAAAGTCATTTATATATTACTAAAAGTTGAAACATAGCATTTATTGTTACTGAGCTCCAGCTGTGCCACCTTATCGCCACATCATTCGCCACATAATTATTGTTTTATTATTATTATTTTTTTACAAAAATATATATAAATAGATTATTGACTTTACATATTCATCTTTGTTGGTTTTAATACCTCTATATATATTTCCTTTTTCCAATTTTCCTAAAAAAAAATTTACATTCACTTATTTTTTAAATATTTACACTTTCTTCAACTTTTCTTCTTTCCTTACATTTTCTTCTCATCACTACCCTATATTTTAATATCATTATTTATCTTTCCCTTCATCTTTCTTTATTTGTCTCTTCTTATTCACTCCCTCTTACTATAAACTTGACATTCTCTCTTTCATTATTTGCATAGTTTTCTCTCACAAAAAAGTTCTCTCTCTCTCTCTCTCTCTCTCTCTCTCTCTCTCTCTCTCTCTCTCTCTCTCTCTCAACGTTTTGGTGGATTTTTATTTTTATTGCATCTCTGCTTTAGGTTGATAAATTTTTGTGTTTTTTAGAACTCTAATTTAGTTTGATACGATTTAGTTTTGTGTTTTAAGTTTTTTTTTCTCTCTCTCTCTTTGATTGTTATAAAAATATAAAGATAGTAGATAAAAATATATTAGTATTCCATTACATAGCATAATTTAGATAATTTAGTGTTTATTGTTATATCTTTTAATTTTTCTTATTTTTTTCTTCTTATCTTATTTTATTCAATGTTGAAATTCAACCACATCCTCCTTATCATTAAATAATTTATATTTTCTCTCTTTTTGTTTTAAAAAATAAAAATGTAATATTTTACTTAAATTCAAATAAAAGAAAATTGTGCTCATTTTTTTTTTAACATTTACACTTTCTCCTTCCCTTTACCTTTTTATCTCCCCAAACATTCTACCTTGATATCACTCTTCCTCTTTTCTTACAATTAATATTGAGAAATTTGTACTGATATAAGTTTTCATAGTAGCTCATTGTATATAAATAACGTTTATCAAGAATGCTTTGTTTTGTACCTGTAATCATTTTCAAGATGTTATTTCATTTTCAAATTGTGTTTCCTGTTAGGCTATAAAATGGCTGATTAACTCTTTGGCTACCATGATTAGACTAATAAAAAAATACAGATGGATTTGCAGTTCGTTCCAATATTCAAAATACCTTAGTTGTTACAAATATCAAGCCTTGTAAGGCACATTTGATGAGGCATCCTCTCCCCATTTTTGGGTAACCCATCACAAATTCATAATGCAAAATCTCTCAAACCACTGTAGCAACATTTGGAAAAATCAAGTTACTAAGGAGCTTTGTTTTATGTGGCCTTGTGATTTACCCTAATCTTTCTTTCGAAATTTTGGGAGGTCCAAATGTTATTAAACAGAAGAATGTCACTGCTTTCATCAAACGCAAAAAATTAGGATTGAACCTTACATCCACCCTCCACTTTTGACACCAAGCTTGTATCCCATTTATAGGAAATTTTAAGCATATATAAAGATGACAATTCAGAAGGACATGAGATATTATGAGAGAGAGATGCACTTGAACACTTTAACATCAGTGGATGTCTTGAAATAAAATTAACACACAAATTAAGTATAGCCAAAGATGCAATAGTTGAGAACATCTTTTCTCTGATCACATTTTTGTTTGGATAAGCAAGAAAAAGATAGGGAATAAGAGATTCAAATTAGTGACATTTGTTTCATGCAGTGTAATTATTATTATTCTTTAGGTTACAAAATAGCGTGAATTTCAATCTCTATATGGCTCTTCCACTATAATTAGCATGGCATCACCCAAAGAATTAATTTGGGAGTATAGTACATGATTTACTGATATTAAAAAATTAAAACAATAATTAGAAAAAGAAAATGAATTGAAGATGTGAGTTAAATTTGTTTTCAATTAAATTTTTGTTTATGAGGGCCATGTCCATTCTTTGTCTTTTTTATAATTAATCAATCTTTTAATATTCATAGAATAATTTTTGGGATACTTCTCCTTTAAGAAAAAAAATATGCTTAAAATATTTTTTTCTCAATTATTTTTTTGAATTATAGTAATTTTTAATAGTCAATTAAAAATAATTGTACAATGATTTTGGATCACAGTTTAAGTATAATAACTTGATGTACAATGCTATATCATTATATTTTTAAGGACTATATTTTAATTTTAATTTTACTCAAAAAATGTTAGGAAAATATTGTCGACGTAACACTTCTCTTAAAATTAAGCCTTTTAATCTTCTGTCATAGTCTTTAAAACAATATTTTGGATATTGTCAAAGAGTCTCGCCCAAGTCCAAGCAAGTCGGAGATCAACCCGAAAACTTAGTTCCAAAGTAAGGTGTAATGCTATCTAGCGGTTGTTTAATTTTCATATAGATTTATGTCATGAAAAAAGAATAACTAGTTCTACTTTGGTTGACAAAGGGATTCCTTTAAGCATCTTAAGGAAGTGATCGATGATTAAAAATATTGGTATTAATTTTTTTAAGAGAATTATAAAATTTTTATTCATAAGATGAAATCAATACATCACGAGAAATAGCTTGCTGTATAAAACTTGGATGGTCCTCCATCCATGTTACATAGTTTGAGATGTCTCTTGCGTCAACATGGAACCCTAACAAAAAAAATCCATTATCAATAATAAAAATGTCATGTATACTCACTAACTGTCAGAAACATAAATTAAACCAAATCCTTAGCACACTGAAAGATGCTCTCACACTAATGCATAAGCCAAAACTTTGTTTTTTGTCCCTCACACACGCCAAATGCTACAATATCAAACCCTTAACCTTGCTTTTTAAGTTCCTCACACATACCAAATGCTACAACATCAAAACCTTGTAGTGCCGCTGCCTATATCTAATGAGTCCACTCTCAAACACAACCATTTTTATACTTAATTTCACAATTTACTAAGTTGTGTGATTGTAAGCGATTTATGTAAAGTGATGGGTCGCATAAAGCAAAAAATGTATGTCCACCACTCACAATTGCATAACTTAGCAAATTATAAAATTGGACATATGATTGGCTATATCCCTACAATTATTATTATATAATACTTTTGATACTTTTTGTGAGAATCGATACTTCTGATAATACTTTTGGTGAAACTAAGAATAACTTAATGGACAATGAATATGAAATAATAAGTCCGCATAGGCAGACTCCATTCCCTTGGCACATGAGGGTAGATCTCTATATGGGACTCATGATTTGAGCTCGCTCTTCACGTGAAAGGGGGATGAGCCTGTTGAGTCCCAATAATTTCTTGAGATGATGGCAAGAGAAAAGCAATAAGCCAATAAGTGCTATTTATGTGCACATTGTTCAGCCAACTTATTTAAAGAAGGGGCAAAAAATTAATTTTAAGCAAATAAGATGAGTTAGAAACAAGCTTAGTTTAGCGTCTCTTTGGGATCCGCTTATTTTGCTGAAATTGAAATTTTTTTGCTGAAAGTACTGTAAATAAAGATAAATGTTAACTGAAATAGTACAGTAGAACTTAAAAATAATACCAAAAGTGCATAGGGCCCATGAATAGTAGCAAAAATAAACTGAATTTTAATTTGGAGCCAAACGCACATTTAAACGCACAAGCATCAAGAGCCAAAGTAAAAACTTTCACGTGAATTATCCAAAAAGAATATAAAATGTAAAGTTTTTATTAAAGGGCTTCCATATTATGCACAAGAGACAAGACTGGCACGTAGCTATATTTTATGCTAAGTGTTAGTCCTGTGTCATCTCTAACGTACAAAAAGACTAGAGGGAAGCCAAACTCCATTGAATAAGATGATTTACAAACAAACATAAGAAAATCTAGAATCACAATTTTTTTTTAATCACAACTTTAATGTAGTAGTATGTGAATAGTAAAGAAAAAATAATGATCATCCATTTGGAAGTGATAGGCAACAACTCTCAATTTATCGTATTAAAATTTTGGCAAACTTGTGACCAAAAAAAAAAAATTTGTGGTCCAAAAACTACTGAACATGCAGAGACAAAATTAGGATATTAATTAACTTGTGTAACTTAATATATATATATATATATATATATATATATGTGAAGAAGAAAATTGCTCAAGCTACTACTAGTTTTACAAATGGTAAACTTTAGATATCGTTACTTAGGTGATACATATGGTTCGCCAATAAAATTCATACATTAAGTTATATTGAAATTAATTGCCTCTTAAAAATATAGCGATGTTTGTATTTTATTAGTTGACACCTGAATTTAATTGGGGAACATACTTAATTTTTGCTCTTTAATTAAAAACATTACAAATTGATATGACAATAATCATGATTACTACCACATCAATAATATAATAAATAAATTAAAAAAACCAAACCTACTTCCAACTTTATTACAAAATATTTACAAAATAATGTGATAATAAATATGATTGGCATTACATCAACAATATAATACTTTTTTTATTATGTTTTAAAAATTGATACATCTTTTTTGTAAATCCTATATTTTAAAATTTATAGTAGTTGTAGCATTATTCTAAATAAATTTCTTTGACCAATCAATTAAAGAAAATACATCCCATAAAAATAATAAATGATTAAAAGAAAAAACACAAAATAATTAAAAAAGTGATTAATATTACCAAGGATAAATAATTAAAAAAGTCAGTTTTTTAACTTTGGATCACAAAAAACTTAACAGCAAAAGTCATTTGAATAAAAGAAAAAAAAAAACCGATTCTAAAATTACCAATGGAAAAAAAAAATTAATAATTAAAAACAACACACCTTACTGGCATATTTGGTCTTACAAACAGTCACATAAATGTGACGCCTAACTTTTTTTTTTCTTTTTTTTATTGGGTTCTTTCACGTGTGTTTTGAACAGGAAATTTTTAAAATTTTTCTTGTCTCTTTTTATTTATTTATTAAATATAAATTTTGAAAATTTAATCGTTAAATTGTATATTCTTTATGTTCTTAACATGTATATCAAATTTCGTTTTAATCGAGTTTTATTTATTATTCGATCAATAAATTTATTTGTTATGCATAATTTTTTACCACAAAAGCTTAAAATCAAAATATGACATTATTGACATAGTTATTGATGTTTGATATTTTTGAAATTTTACAAGCAAAAAGAATAACAAGTACATGTAATCTAATAATAGAGATTGTTTGGTACCCGCTTTTAAACAACAGTTTTTATTGTTTAAACGACAATAACACTTTTGATACGTATTTAATAATACTCAAACATGTACTTTCATAACACTAAAAATTGAACAATAATACTTAAACAATGATACCAAACAAGTCATATTTTCAAAATTCACGTCTAATAAAAAAAATAAGAAATAAGTTTAAAAAAAGCTTTTATATATATATATATATATATATTATTTTTCAGGAGAATAACTTTATATTTTTGGAGAATATAAATAATAAATCCTCCCTCGATAATAGAGAAACAAGAAATTCAAGGGGGCCATGGGCCTAAGGCCCCTTAGTGTAGCTGTGGGTCCGTCGCTGCAAACAAGCTTAGCCACAGGCGCATAGTCAGCAAAAGACGATGTAGACAAGTGCATGTAAAGTTCTTAAAAAGAAGATAAAGTAAAAACTGTTTGATTGCATAATGCCAAAAATGGTCAAAAGTTACAATAATCCAAGGCTGAAAGTATTCAAGCGTGAAGTAGAAGTTGGGTCTGACCTTCATAGATTAAGGTCAATATTGGATCAAATTAAAACTACCTGGATTAATTAAAAGGTGTCACAACTTCTAGCTTAGATCAACCCATAAGTTTTTCTCTCTTAAACTTTAAGATAGATTAATGGATTAATCGATTAATATATAAAAATAGATTAAAAAAGATCAAATATAATTCTAAATAATGGCATCCAGCTGGAGGAGTCTGCTAAAGGAGCAAAAACAGTGTGTACTATCAAGAGACAAAGAAATAAAGGAGCAATTTATTGGAAGATGACAATTGACAAGAGATAGATTAGAGCAGAAAGTGCCACGGTGTACTATCAAGAGACAACGAAATAAAGGAGAGATTTCTTGGAAGATGACTAGAGATAGAGCCGAAAGTGTCACAAGCATGTCGATTGACCAAAGCCTGTCAAGTTGTTGACTCCGAATGTGCCCAATCCAGATGTTCTTGACGACTTATTTAACTATGAAAAAAATTGAGTTTTATGGAACTAGATTTTGGTGAAAGTAGTCAAATATCATATTTTAGTGAAATTTATAGCAAATTATCACTGTTTTAAAAATATTTAGAAATTTATTACCTTTTTTTTTTTTTAAGAATCTGAATGATGTAATCGGTAAATGGTTTAATAGCCACGATTTATTTCTTACACTAAAATAGATTAGCATTGCCCATTCCGAAAATGGTTTCCAGGCATGGAATAAAGGCTCCTTAGGAAACGTTATCTAGTTTGATTTCAATGTACACCTTTGGTTTTCTTCTCTAAGGATTTTTCCTACAAATTACTGTTTACTGAGTGAGTCTATATGGTAGTTGTAGGTGATCATATTTGTTCCCGCATTCCCACGAGTATTTCAAACATGCCAGGAAACACACACACGAAAGAGGGGGCTGGGAAAGACTTGACTTAACATCGTGAGGCACGGGTCTTCGTCCAGTCATTTTCTCTGCTAAAGTACTACAGCGAAATTTTTTAATCATATCGCCCAAGACTATCTTCCTCTCAAGAAAATGAGTATCAAAGACAGAAAGACTAGAAATGGCTTGATTCAATGTCAGGCTGACTAGGAAATCCTCATTAGGATAATATTAAAAAAAATTATTTGACATTTAAAAAGTGGCCACATCAACATATAAATTAGTAAAAAAAAAATTTAATGTATCAAAAACCAAAAAAATAATTCAAAAACTAAAATAATTCTAGTATCTCTTAAATAATAAAAAACTGAAGAATTTTGATTTTTTTAACTAAAATAATTCAAAAAAACAAAAACAAATAAATTTTAGTTGAAATTTGTCCCAAAAACAATAAATTTAGTTGTATTTGTAATTTGCCCCAAAAATAAATATATTTTTTTTTCAAACAAGTTTTCTCTCTCTCTCAAACCCGCTGGAGCCCTGGATTTGTCTCTCTGTCTCTCTCTCAAACCTGCTGGAGCCCCTGGATTTGTCTCTCTTGTCAATCAAGCTTTAACATGATTTAAAGTTAGTGGAAAAGCTATATAAGATTGCATGGAAGAGGGACATCTACGTGTTTCACATAGAGTAATTGACCACAATGACCCCAGTATGGTTCGTTGAAGGTTCAAAGAGTTATTTTGGGCTTTACCCAGAAACTTCCATGACAGTGCAATTAATGAAAAATTATTGTATCAATCTCAGCATCCAAAAACATTCTAATTTCAAAGAGTGACAGAGTGGAGAAGACGGACAACTTTTGAGGAGAAAACTGCATAATGATGTTAGGTAGTGTGAAAGTTTGTAACCCAAATCTTTCCTTTTTTTTGTTTTCACTAAATAGTATTAATGTCAGATAATTTCAGCCCTCCGCGAAATATTGTGTTGTGTTAATTCAAAAAGAAAAAAGAGTAGACTGACACAATTTTTAAGAAAAACAGTATAATTGTGGAAATTTCTAATGAATTATTTGCCCCACCAAGTCCTCTGAGAGAAGGAGAGGACAAATAAGTTTGGCTTTACGAAATTTCTAACCTTCTTTTAACGTTTTAGGAGCAAATTACAGATCACGTATACGTAAAAAATTTTCCAAGTTGACGAAAATTTTTTTTTTTTTTCCAAAAACCTTCGTTAGAGAATAAAAGAGAATAAACAACTTCTTATCATATTGCTTTGTGATCAATTTTTTTCTTTTTGCTAAATATTATGACTCATTCATCATTCATTATAAAGTTTTTTTACATTACTTTTTACCAGCATTTTAAGTAAATTTTTCATTACTTTTTGACCCGCTATAAAGGTATTTATTTTACGTTACTATTTTACTAGCAATTACCCCGGTATGGTTCAATGAAAGTTCAAAGAGTTATTTTGGTCTTTACCCAGAAGCTTTAGGATATTGCAATTCTAAGTAAAATGCGTGTCACTTTTTGAAAGCGAGACTATATTATATTAAAGCCTAGCCTCTTGTGTTCATTCACTCACCCTCAATTCCTAATTCGTCCTTCACTTTCCTCACTTTCTATATTGACACCGCTTTCACAGCTTTCTTTCTCCTCCTCCTTTCAACTTTCTTCTCGTGAATCCCAATGGCCTTATCTCACCAACCCAGAAACTTTGATGTTTTCTTGAGTTTCTGAGGCGAAGATACTCGCCGTGGTTTCGTAAGCCATTTATTTGCTCTTGAACACTTTAACATCAGTGGATGTCTTGAAATAAAATTAACACACAAATTAAGTATAGCCAAAGATGCTATAGTTGAGAACATCTTTTCTCTGATCACATTTTTGTTTGGATAAGCAAGAAAAATATAGGGAATATCAAAAACCAAAAAAAATAGTTCAAAAACTAAAATAATTCTAGTATCTCTTAAATAATAAAAAACTGAAGAATTTTGATTTTTTTAACTAAAATAATTCAAAAAAACAAAAACAAATAAATTTTAGTTGAAATTTGTCCCAAAAACAATAAATTTAGTTGTATTTGTAATTTGCCCCAAAAATAAATATATTTTTTTTTTCAAACAAGTTTTCTCTCTCTCTCAAACCCGCTGGAGCCCTGGATTTATCTCTCTGTCTCTCTCTCAAACCTGCTGGAGCCCCTGGATTTGTCTCTCTGTCAATCAAGCTTTAACATGATTTAAAGTTAGTGGAAAAGCCGTATAAGATTGCATGGAAGAGGGACATCTACATGTTTCACATAGAGTAATTGACCACAATGACCCCGGTATGGTTCGTTGAAGGTTCAAAGAGTTATTTTGGGCTTTACCCAGAAACTTCCATGACAGTGCAATTAAAGAAAAATTATTGTATCAATCTCAACATCCAAAAACATTCTAATTTCAAAGAGTGACAGAGTGGAGAAGACGGACAACTTTTGAGGAGAAAACTGCATAATGATGTTAGGTAGTGTGAAAGTTTGTAACCCAAATCTTTCCTTTTTTTTGTTTTCACTAAATAGTATTAATGTCAGATAATTTCAGCCCTCCGCGAAATATTGTGTTGTGTTAATTCAAAAAGAAAAAAGAGTAGACTGACACAATTTTTAAGAAAAACAGTATAATTGTGGAAATTTCTAATGAATTATTTGCCCCACCAAGTCCTCTGAGAGAAGGAGAGGACAGATAAGTTTGGCTTTACGAAATTTCTAACCCTTCTTTTAACGTATTAGGAGCAAATTACAGATCACGTATACGTAAAAAAATTTCCAAGTTGACCGAAATTTTTTTTTTTTTTTCCAAAAACCTTCGTTAGAGAATAAAAGAGAATAAACAACTTCTTACCATATTGCTTTGTGATCAATTTTTTTCTTTTTGCTAAATATTATGACTCATTCATCATTCATTATAAAGTTTTTTTACATTACTTTTTACCAGCATTTTAAGTAAATTTTTCATTACTTTTTGACCCGCTATAAAGGCATTTATTTTACGTTACTATTTTACTAGCAATTACCCCGGTATGGTTCAATGAAAGTTCAAAGAGTTATTTTGGTCTTTACCCAGAAGCTTTAGGATATTGCAATTCTAAGTAAAATGCGTGTCACTTTTTGAAAGCGAGACTATATTATATTAAAGCCTAGCCTCTTGTGTTCATTCACTCACCCTCAATTCCTAATTCGTCCTTCACTTTCCTCACTTTCTATATTGACACCGCTTTCACAGCTTTCTTTCTCCTCCTCCTTTCAACTTTCTTCTCGTGAATCCCAATGGCCTTATCTCACCAACCCAGAAACTTTGATGTTTTCTTGAGTTTCTGAGGCGAAGATACTCGCCGTGGTTTCGTAAGCCATTTATTTGCTCTTGAACACTTTAACATCAGTGGATGTCTTGAAATAAAATTAACACACAAATTAAGTATAGCCAAAGATGCTATAGTTGAGAACATCTTTTCTCTGATCACATTTTTGTTTGGATAAGCAAGAAAAATATAGGGAATAAGAGATTCAAATTAGTGACTTTTGTTTCATGCAGTGTAATTTTTATTATTCTTTAGGTTACAAAATAGCGTGAATTTCAATCTCTATATGGCTCTTCCACTATAATTAGAATGGCATCACCCAAAGAATTAATTTGGGAGTATAGTACGTGATTTACTGATATTAAAAAAATTAAAACAATAATTACAAAAAGAAAATGAATTGAAGATGTGAGTTAAATTTTTTTTCAATTAAATTGTTGTTTATGAGGGCCATGTCCATTCTTTGTCTTTTTTATAATTAATCAATCTTTTAATATTCATAGAATAATTTTTAGGATACTTCTCCTATAAGAAAAAAAATATGCTTAAATTTTTTTTTCTCAATTATTTTTTTGAATTATAGTAATTTTTATTATTCAATTAAAAATAATTGTACAATGATTTTGGATCACAGTTTAAGTATAATAACCTGATGTACAATGCTATATCATTATATTTTTAAGGACTATATTTTAATTTTAGTTTTACTTAAAAAATGTTATAAAAATATTATTGACGTAACACTTCTCTTAAAATTAAGCCTTTTAATCTTCTGTCATAGTCTTTAAAACAATATTTTGGATATTGTCAAAGAGTCTTGCCCAAGTCCAAACAAGTCGGAGATCAACCCGAAAAATTAGTTCCAAGGTAAGGTGTAATGCTATCTAGCGGTTGTTTAATTTTCATATAGATTTATGTCATGAAAAAAGAGTAACTAGTTCTACTTTGGTTGACAAAGGGATTCCTTTAAGCATCTTAAGGAAGTGATCGATGATTAAAAATATTGGTATTAATTTTTTTAAGAGAATTATAAAAATTTTATTCATAAGATGAAATCAATACATCATGAGAAATAGCTTGCTCTATAAAACTTGGATGGTCCTCCATCCATGTTACATAGTTTGAGATGTCTCTTGTGTCAACATGGAACCTAACAAAAAAAATCCATTATCAATAATAAAAATGTCACATATACTCACTAACTGTCAGAAACATAAATTAAACCAAATCCTTAGCACACTAAAAGATGCTCTCACACTAACGCATAAGCCAAAACTTTGTTTTTTGTCCCTCACACACGCCAAATGCTACAATATCAAACCCTTAACCTTGATTTTTAAGTTCCTCACACATACCAAATGCTACAACATCAAACCCTTGTAGTGCCGCTGCCTATATCTAATGAGTCCACTCTCGATCACAACCATTTCTATACTTAATTTCACAACTTACTAAGTTGTGTGATTGTGAGCGATTTATGTAAAGTGATGGGTCACACAAAGCAAAAAATGTATGCCACCACTCACAATCGCATAACTTAGCAAATTATAAAATTGGACATATGATTTGTTATATCCCTACAATTATTATTATATAATACTTTTGATACTTTTTGTGAGAATCAATACTTCTGATAATACTTTTAATGAAACTAAGAATAACTTAATGGACAATGAATATGAAATAATAAGTCCACATAGGCAGACTCCATTCCCTTGGCACATGAGGGTGGATCTCTATATGGGACTCATGATTTGAGCTCGCTCTTCATGTGAAAGGGGGATGAGCTTGTTGAGTGCCAATAATTTCTTGAGATGATGGCAAGAGAAAAGCAATAAGCCAATAAGTGCTATTTATGTGCACATTGTTTGGCCAACTTATTTAAAGGAGGGACAAAAAATTAATTTTAAGCAAATAAGATGAGTTAGAAACAAGCTTAGTTTACCGTCTCCTTGGGATCCACTTATTTTGCTAAAACTAAATTTTTTTTTTTTTGCTAAAAGGACTGTAGATAAAGATAATCGTTATTATAATTTGGAGTCAAACGCACATTTAAACGCATAAGCATCAAGAGCCAATGTAGAACCTTTCATGTGAATTATCCAAAAAGAATATAAAATGTAAAGTGTTTATTAAATAAAGCAGGGCTTCCATATTATGCACACGAGACAAGACTGGCATGTAGCTATATTTTATGCTAAGTGTTAGTCCCGTGTCATCTCTAATGTACAAAAAGACTAAAGGGAAGCCAAACTCCATTGAATAAGATGATTTACAAACAAACATAAGAAAATCTAAAATCACAAATTTTTTTTAATCACAACTTTGATTTACTAATCTGTGAATAGTGAACAAAAAATAATGATCATCCATGTGGAAATGATAGGCAACAACTCTCAATTTATCATATTAAAATTTTGGCAAAGTTGTGACCCAAAAAAAAATAAAATTGTGGTCCTAAAACTACTAAACATGCAAAGACAAAATTAGGATACTAATTAACTTGTGTAACTTGAAAAAAAAAAAAAAAAGGCTAAAAATACAAAATATCAACAAGAAAATTGCTCAAGCTACTCCAGTTTTACAGATGGTAAACTTTAGATATTGTTACTTAAGTGATACATATGGTTCCCCAATAAAATTCATACATTAAGTTATATTGAAATTAATTGCCTCTGAAAAATATAGTGATGTTTGTATTTTATTAGTTGATACTTGAATTTAATTGGGGAACATACTTAATTTTTGCTCTTTAATTAAAAACATTACAAATTGATATGGCAATAAACATGATTACTACCACATCAATAACATAATAAATAAATTAAAAAAACCAAACCTACTTCCAACATTATTACAAAATATTTACAAAATAATATGATAATAAATATGATTGACACTATATCAACAATATAATAATTTTTTTATTATGTTTTAAAAATTAATACATCTGTTTTGTAAATCCTATATTTTAAAATTTATAGTAGTTGTAGCATTATTCTAAATAAATTTCTTTGACCAATCAATTAAAGAAAATACATCCCATAAAAATAATAAATAATTAAAAGAAAAAACACAAAATAACTTTGTGATTATTTGTATTTTTCTTTTGAAAAAGCCAAATATTATACTTTAAGATAGATTAATGGATTAATCGATTAATATATAAAAATAGATTAAAAAAAGATCAAATATAATTCTAAAAAATGGCATCCAGCTGAGGAGTCTGCTAAAGGAGAAAATACGCAGTGTACTATCAAGAGACAAAGAAATAAAGGAGCAATTTATTGGAAGATAACAATTGACAAGAGATAGATTAGAGCAGAAAGTGCCCCATCCGTGAAAGTAGTCCAATACCATATTTTGGCAAAATTTATAGCAAACTAATATTGTTTCGAAAATATTTAATAACTTATTATTATTATTATTATTATTATTATTTTTTTTTTTAAGAATCTGAATGGTGTAATCGGCAAATGGTTTAATAGCCATGATTTATTTCTTACACTAAAATAGATTAGCATTGCCTATTCCGAAAATGGTTTCTAGGCATGGAATAAAGGCTCCTTAGCCTTAGGAAACGTTATCTAGTTTGATTTCAATGTACACCTTTGGTTTTCTTTTCTAAGGAATTTTCCTACAAATTACTGTTTACTGCTTGATTGAGTGGTAGCTGTAGGTGATAATATTTGTCCCTGCATTCCCATGAGTATTTCAAACTTGCCAGGAAACACACACGAAAGAGGGGGCTGGGAAAGACTTAACTCAACAACGTGAGGCACGGGTCTTCGTAGTCCAGTCATTTTTCTCTGCTAAAATACTGCACCGAAATTTTTGAATCATAACGACCATGACTATCTTCCTTTCAAGAAAATGAGTATCAAAGACTAGAAATGGCTTGATTCAATGTCAGGCTGACTAGGAAATTCTCGTTAGGATAATATTAAAAAAAATTATTTGACATTTAAAAATTGCTACATCAACATATAAATTAGTAAATTTTTTTTTTAATGTATCAAAAATCAAAACAAGTAATTCAAAAACTAAAATAATTCTAGTATCTCTTAAATAATAAAAAACTGAAGAATTTTGATTTTTTAAAACTAAAATAATTCATAAAAAAAATTTAGTTGAAATTTTTCCCAAAAACAATAAATTTAGTTGTATTTGTAATTTGCCCCAAGAATAAATAATTTTTTTTTAAACAAGTTTTCTCTCTCTCTCTCAAACCCGCTGGAGCCCCTGGATTTGTCTCTCTATCTCTCTCTCAAACCCGCTGGAGCCCCTGGATTTGTCGCTGGAGCCCCTGGATTTGTCTCTCTATCTCTCTCTCAAAACCGCTAGAGCCCCTGGATTTGTCTCTCTGTCAATCAAGCTTTAACATGATTTAAAGTTACTGGAAAAGCTGTATCAGATTGCGTGGAAGAGGGACATGTACGTGTTTCACATAGATTAATTGACCACAATGACCCCAGTATGGTTCCTCGAAGGTTCAGAGAGTTATTTTGGGCTTTACACAGAAACTTCCATGACAGTGCAATTAATGAAAAATTATTGTATCAATCTCAGCAACCAAAAACATTTTAATTTCTGCTTCTTAAAAAAAAAAAAACATTTTAATTTCAAAGAGAGAGAGACTGACAGAGAGGAAATGACGGGCACAACTTTTGAGAAGCAAACTGCATAATAATGCTGCTTAACGTGTCTAACCCGAATTTTTTTTTTTTTTTTCCACTAAACAGTATTAATGTCAGACAATCTCAGTCCTCATATTGTGTTGTGTTAATTCAAAGAAAAAAAAGGAATAGACTAACACAATTTTTGTGAAGAACAGTATAATTGTGAAAATTTTCAATCAATTATTTTTCCCACCAAGCACTCTGTTAAAGGAAGAGGACAAATAAATTTGGCATGGTGTACAAAATTTCCACTCCTTTTTTTTTTAATGTTTTAAGAGTAGATTGCAGATCACGTATATGTAAAAAATTTTCCAAAAACCTTCATCAGAGCATAAAAGAGAACAAACAACTTTTTATGATATTACTTTGTGACCAATTTTTTTCTTTTTGCTTAATATTGTGAACCATTCATCATTCATTATAAAGATTTTTTTACATTATTTTTCACAAACTTTTAAGTAAATTTTACATTACTTTTTGATAAGCTATAAAGATTTTTATTTTACGTTATTTTTTTACTAGCAATGACCTCGGTATGGTTCAATGAAAGTTCAAAGAGTTATTTTGGGCTTTACTCAGAAACTTCCGGGATATTGAAATTCTCTATGTAAAATGCGTGTCACTTTTTAAAAGCGAGACTATATATTAAAGCCTAGCCTCTTGCATTCATTCCCTCACTCTCAATTCCTAGTTCGTCCTTCACTTTCCTCACTTTCTATATTGACACCGCTTTCACAGCTTTCTTTCTCCTCCTCCTTTCAACTTTTTTCAACTTTCTGCTCGTGAATCCCAATGGCCTCATCTCACCAACCCAAGGACTTTGATGTTTTCTTGAGTTTCCGAGGTGAAGATACTCGCCGTGGTTTTGTAAGCCATTTATATAAGGCTTTGGATCAACATGGTATTCAAACCTTCATTGATGATAATCTCCATAGGGGAGAAAACATTTCTGAAGAGCTTCTAAAAACCATTGAAAAATCAAGATCATCAATAGTTGTATTTTCTAAAAATTATGCATCCTCTAGTTGGTGTTTGGATGAACTTGCTAAGATTATGGAGTGTAGCATGGAGTGTACCAAAAAAGTGCTACCAGTTTTCTATCAAGTAGATACATCTGAAGTTCGTAAGCAAACAGGGGATTTTGGAAACAAACTGACTGAGCTTGAAAAAAAAATTGAAGATAAGACAAAGGTACAAAAGTGGAGGGACGCTTTAAGGGAAGCAGCCAATATTTCTGGCTGGGACTACAAAAACAGGTATTTGTATAGTACTACGTACTCCTATTTGTTGATCTTCAAGAGTTTTAATTGTTTTGTGATGTCCATTAAATTTTATTGTTAATTAAACAACCACTAGAATTAATTGTTAGCTTTTATTTTCTCTTTAAATTTTACTAAATTATGGAAGTAAAATTTTCTTGTCATATCTTTTATACAATGTTTTTTTTTTTTTTTTTTTTTTTAAATAAATTTTGAGAAGAATCTTTTTTTTTTTTTTTTGGATACGAAGAAGAATCATTTATACTAAGCTAGTTAGCTATAGATTAAAGATGGAAATAAAAGAACTTAATATTAGATTACTTACCATTATTAATTGGGAAATTCACCCCTCCTATAATATTTGGAAAAATTTTAAAGAAAAAAACTTAATTAATTTTTTCTAAGCATGTAGTGAGATCCAGTAAGATTATGTTGTCATCTAAAAGTGGACTTTTAATGCCACTTCATCCCAAAAGCTAATTGCTACCCAAAAAAATGAATTAAATAAAAATTTTCAATCTGAGTTACGTGTCGCTTACTTCATCTAAACAACACTTTAACTGTGATGTAAAAATTAAACGTTTTGCATTCAGTTTATGTTATTTATTTTTCATAGTCCGACTCGTTACATGTGTTAATTAAATGCTCTGTGAATGACAGTGGCACTGAATCTGAACTTGTCCAAAAAATTGTTGAAGAGATCTTAAATTCTGATATCATTCAGATGCCATCAAATGGTGCTACAATGCTGGTTGGAATAAATTCTCGCATGGAAGCGGTAACAAAACTTTTAGATTTTGAATCAAATGATGTTCGCATGGTGGGGATCACTGGCCTTGGTGGAATAGGCAAAACTACAATTGCA